>NW_020838010.1:7686724-7965609 GCF_003676395.1 Aethalodelphis obliquidens
AAAAAAAAAAAAAAAAAAAAAAAAAAAAAAAAGCTCTGCTAACATTAAATAAAACAAACTCTAGAAAAGGCAGCAGCTATCTTTCTATTCTTGCCTTTTCTGGACTTAGATTTTATACATTTATTCTTTTTCATTTTTTACCTTTAAGAAAACTTCTTTCTAGCATACCCTTAGAGATCTCCCTTGTGCAAAAGGACTTGGATTAGACTGATATAGTTCCCTAAGCATTACCTGGAGCACTTGCTAAAATACAGATCGCTGAGCACTAGTCCCAGAATTTCTGATTCATTTGGGAACTACTAACAAGTTCCCGGTGCTGCAGATGTTGTTGGTTCAGGAACTATACTTGGAGAACACCTGAATTCAAATAAGTAAGGGTCATAGAGATTTTGTATTTTTAGCTAATTAGAGGACAGAACCTAATGTTTATTTACCTACAGTATGGAGACTGAGTTTCTACCTACTGCATAATGACTTGGCAAATGGAACTTTATCAGTTCGGTGAATAATATCCACTATGTGTCAGGCACTATGCTAGGTGTTAGAGATCTAGCATAAACAAATTAGACAAGTCTAATGGACCTCATCAAGTTTTCATTCTAGTAAGGGGTGAAAGACAACAAAAAATATTGAAATGTACCAGATAATGATAGATTCTATGAAGAAAAATAAAATCAAGTAAGGGGATAAAAAGCGACAGAGATAGGGTACTATTTTATAAAAGGTGGTCTGGGGAACCTCTTTGAGGAAAGGACATTGAGTAAAGACCTGAACGAAGTAATGGGGTAAGCCATGAGAATGCCTTGGGGTAAAGCTTTCCAGGTAGACAAAGGGACAGGCCCTGAGGTTTATCTAGAGTATTTAAGAAACAGCATAAATGTCACTGTGGCTAGAGAAGGCTGAACAGTGAATGAAGAAATGAATGATAGGAAATGAGGTCAGTGGGTTAACAGGAACCTGGTCACATAGAGCCTTGCAGGCCATCATAAGGACTTTGGATTTTATTGTGAACAAGATGGGACTTGAGCAATACAAAAAAAAAATTAGACATTTGGAAGATGGCTTGAATTTGTCATTTTAATTTAGATGATTTGATGTTGTGTACAGATTGTCATTTATGGCATTAAATTCTGAACGTTTCAACATCACAAATTTCCCATTGTTATTCTTTTCCCCCAGGACAACTCTAGACAAGTCGGAAGTTTAACTTTTAGTTAATCCAAAAATTTGTTGAGAGTGAATGAAACAGATACCATTTTCCCCCAGAATGGTTGCTGTCATGTTTCTGGTATTTCTTTAATTTGCTTACTGTCTTTTCTGACACTTGTTTATTTTTTCCCACTGTATAGCACACACTAAAGAGCTTACAGACCTTAACTGGAATTTTTTCTCCTAGCCTATGCCAACTGCTATCTTGTCTTTTCTCCAAGGGATCTGGAAACTTGTACAATAAGAGAATGCACATTAGCTCTTTTCAAATACAGGAAATAGAGAATTCTGATAAGCTTAGAGATGTCCTGATAGGACAAACCCCTCTGTGAGTGAACAAATAATTAAAATGCAAATACTTCCACTTTAAAGTTTTACTCTTCTGATGCCTATTGGTAATGTAACATTTTTGGAGTTTAAAAATCAACTGGTGGAGTCACAAAAAGACAAATGTTGTGTGGTTCCACTTATATGAGGTATCTAAAGTAGTCAAATTCATAGAAACAGAAAATAGAATGGTGGTGGCCAGGGGCTGAGGGAGGGGGGAATGGGGAGTTGTTTTTTAATGGGCATAAAATTTCAGTTTCACAAGATAAAAATTTCTGGACATTGGTTGCATGACAACGTGAATATACCTAACACTACTGAGCTGTGCACTTAAAAATGGTTAAGATGGTAAATTTTATATTACATATTTTACCACATTTAAAAATAATAAAATAACCTGGTTGAATCTGATAACACCAGTGGTGAAAATCAACTAGTAATACAATCCTTTGCAGAATGATAAATCAAAATCAGAGTATAGATCAGACTATATCTCCTATATGGACTTCCATTTAGATCAATTAAGTAGACAGTTACTATCTATTATGTATATGGCAGAAGGCTAGTTGCCATAGATACAGACAGGAGTAAGATGATGGCTTATGCCCACTAATAACTTAGAGCTTAGTTGAGAGAGACAGACTCATGAGCAACAACAAAAAAAATGGAATGTTATTAATGTTATACTAGACGCCTAATCGGAGAACTTTGGAAACCTGGTAAGTTAAGGAAGGTGTAAAGAAAGGTGACTCCTAAATTTGGTTTTGAAGGGTGAGTTTTCATGTTGGACTAGGGAATGAAGATTTGTGGAAATAGCAAGAGAACTAAAATTAAAAGTGGAGCTTCTGAATTCTGACTGAATTGCTGCAATCTTGTGATAAAACTTTAATGGATGAGGAGTTGCTTCTTATGGATGAGCAAAGAAAGTGGTTCTGGAGATGGAGTCTACTCCTGGTGAAGATGCTGTGAAGGCGGTTGACATGACAGGCAAAGGATTTAGAATATTACATAACTTAGTTGATAAAGCAGCAGCAGGGTTTGAGAGGATTGACTTCAATTTTGAAAGAAGTCCTACTGTGGGTAAAATGCTATCAAACAGCACCATGTGCTACATATAAAACGTTCATGAAAGGAAGAGTCAGTTGATATGGCAAACTTCATTGTTGTCTTATTTTAAGAAACTGCCACGGCCATCCCAGCCTTCAGCAACCACCATCCTGATCAGTCAGCAGCCGTCAACAGAGAGGCAAGACCTGCCACCGGCAAAAAGATTGTGACTTGCTGAAGGCTCAGATGATGGTTGACATTTTTTTAGCAATAAAGTATTTTAAAATTAAAATTGTTTAAAGTTAAACAATTAACATTTTTTTTTTTTTAGACATAATGCTGTTGCACACTTAATAGATTACAGTGCAGTTTGTGACTTGCTTTATTGGATTTTTGCTTTATTGTGGTGGTCTGGAACTGAACCCTCAGTATCTCCCAGGTTTGCCTGTACTCAGGTTAGGTAGGTTTCAGTGGGGGAGGTAATAGAGCATTGTAGCTCTGAGGTGAGACACATCAGGTTTAAGTTCTGGCTCTACCGTACACTATCCATGTAACTTATTCAGGTAAGTTACTTAACCTCCATCTATTTCCGTTCTTTCAACTATAAATTGGAGGTGATCATAGTGTTCAACTCATCGTATTGTTGAAGGCTAATATGAGATAATTAATGTAAAGAACAAAAAGATGTTTGCATTTGTTCATATTAACAATGCATGTGTAGGCTTTGTCTTGATCACTAGGATCCCTGGGCTTTTCACTGATGCTTGTTTTTGTGTTTGGCCTAAACAGACCCATTTCTCTATACAATGCAAAACAATTACAATCTGTTTTATCCTTACTTTATGAATTCACTCATTAAATGAATACGAGCAAAAAAAAAGTAAAAAGGGAAAATTTTTTTTTTATTAAGTCTGAACTTGGATCAACCCATGAACTTCCATGATGGCTGTTAGAATTTTTAACAGTCAATAACTGTGACATTTTGGATGCTAGGGCTATGCCTAGGTTCCTTTTAGGATCAGGCAGTTGTTTCACTCAATTTCTGGTTGAGGACTGAAATGCCTTTTGAGTGGTGGGGTAGGCAAGAGGTGAAGGAACTCTCCTCACAAAGGGCACTAAGGTCCATGCATCCATGTCCAAGGGGCCTAGTGGATATTTGTTGAACTGTACTTATGACTGAAAAGCAATGAGACATACATCCAAATGATTGCTATCTCGTTGGAAGACTCATACCTAATTCAGTGTCTGTGGCATCCTCCCAATTATTTTTAGAACTTGTCCTTCCTTATTGTCTTCAGGGACAGTCGCTCCTTCTCCCTTTTTCTCTTGCCCATACACCACACCTGGATGTCATTTCATGATCTTGAATAGTTTTAAATTCCAAATGGTAATACATGGCAAGATTAGTTACTTTATTAATACTCTTCATCAAATTTATTACTGTTTGACACAGTCATGTACCTTTAAGTGTTCTTCTCAGTGCCAAGAAGGAAGCCAAAATATATAAACAAGTTACACATGAAAGATTAGTTCCTGCCAAGGCAATTTCTCAGTCTGCTACTTATAATGAGAACTTAATTCCACCCTTATCTGTGTGCTGAGCTCACAATCCTTATATCTCCTTGATTAGACTTGGGGAGGAGGTTGTATCGTCATCATTATCATCTCAGCTTTGAAGATTAAAATGTTTTTTCTAGGGATCAAATTCCCCTCCAAATATAAGAATATTTTCCTATTAGGAAATTCAAAAAAATATGCTATAGGAACTGTTCATCAAACGATACCATTAAGTGAGTGAAAAGGCAAGCTACAGTGTGGGAGAAAATATTTGTAATCTATCAATCTGGCAAAAAACTTTTATTTGGAATGTATAAAGAACTCCTACAAATCAAAAAGAAAAAAGGAAGACAAACCAACAGAAATACGTGGGCAAAAGAGCTGAACAGACACTTGAAAAAAGAAGGTATCCAAATAAGCAATAAACTTATTAGAGGATGCTCAACATCATTAGTCATTAGGGAAATGCAAAATAGAACCACAACAAAATATTGGTATACACTACTATGGTTAAAAATTAAATGGATGAATAATACCAACTCAGTGAGAATGTGGAACAATTGGAATTCTCACACATTGCTAGTGGAAGTATAAACTACTATAATCATTTTTGAAAAATCTTTGGTAGTAGTTAAAATTTTTTAAAATTATAGTAAAATATACATAACAAAATTTACCATCTTAACCATTTTTAAATGTACAGTTCAATGGTATTAAGTACACATTCACATTGTTGTGCAACCATTTCCACCGTCCATCTCCAGAACTCTTTTCATCTTGCAAAACTGAAACTCTGCATCCATTAGGCAACAACTCCCCATCCCTCCCTGCCCCCAGCATCTGGCAACTAACCTTCTACTTTCTGTCTCTATGAAGTTGACTACTCTAGCGACCTCACATAAGTGGAATTATACACTATGTGTCTTTTTGTGACTGGCTCATTTCATTTAGCATAATATTCTTTATCCTTAAGTTTCATCCATGTTGTAGCATGTCAGAATTTATTTTTAAGGCTGACTAATATTCCATTATATGTATGTACCACATTTTGTTTATCCATTCATCTGTCCATGGACACTTGAGTTACTTCCACTCTTTGACTCTTGTGAATAATGTTGCTATGAACATGGGTGTACAAATATCTGTTCAAGACTCTACTTTTAGCTCTTTTGGATTGGTAGTAATTTTTAAAAAGCTAAATACCTTTCTATAACCTAACAATTCCACTTTTGTATAAGGAATGCTTACGTCCATAAGAAAATGTGTGCAATAACATGCATAGTGGTATTATTCATAATAGCACCACTTTAGACATAATCCAAATATCCTTCAGTAGTAGAATACATACATAAACTGTGGTATATTCACACAATAGTACAATGTTACATAGCAATAAACAGAACAAGAACATGAATTACTTTTCTTTGGTTTGTTTTGTTTTGGCCACGCATGCAGGACCTTAGTTCCCCAACCAGGGATTGAACCCGCCCCCTCTGCATTGGGAGCGCAGAGTCTTAACCACTGGACCGCCAGGGAAGTCCCGAGCATGGATTACTTTAAAAACATAATGCTAGGGCTTCCCTGGTGGCGCAGTGGTTGAGAGTCCGCCTGCCGATACAGGGGACACGGGTTCGTGCCCCGGCCCGGGAGGATCCCACGTGCCGCGGAGCGGCTGGGCCCGTGGGCCATGGCCGCTGCGCCTGCGCGTCTGGAGCCTGTGCTCCACAACGGGAGAGGCCACAACAGTGAGAGGCCCGCGTAGCGCAAAAAAATAAATAAATAAAAATAAAAAATAAAAACATAATGCTGAGCAAAAGACAGGTACTCAAGAGTATATAACGTATGCTTTTATTTTATATAAAGTTCAAAAAGTGTCAAAACTAATCTATGTTGATACTGTTTAGAAAAATGGTTTTTTGCGGGGGAAGAGTAATGACTGGTAGTTAGCATAAAGGAGACTTCTGGGCTTCTTGAAATGTTCTACATCTTGATTTGAGTGGTGCTTACATATATACATTTAATTGATCTGTATATTTAAGATTTGTGCAGTCCGTTGTGGTTATTCATCAATTTAAAAGAGGAATCTGAGCACACTGTTGAATGGCAGCATCACTGAGATAAATACACAAAGCGCTACTTTAAAGGGACAATATTAATATGATCATATTTGTTCTGACATGTTTATTAGAGACAAGCATATTACTTTATAGTCACTCCTATTGGGTCCTATCCATAGTCTGCAATCCAAGAAATGGAAACAAGTAATATCTCTGGTGGCAATATCAGAACACAGTGATTTAGGAACTTATCTTGGACTTTGTCCTTTGTAAAATACCAAGTAGTCACTGTTAACTAGTTTAATGCCCAATAATAAAGAGCTCACGAAACATTTTTAAACACTTCCATCCCATTGGTTGTCTTTATTTTACCAGTAATTAAAAAAAGTAAACCACTGCCTTTCATTCCCTTTAAGGTTGAGAGGTGACCATCTGAGTTCTATTTAATGCTGCATTTGTGTCTGGTTATGGTTCAAAAATGTTCCTTTAATCATGAAGTGGAGAATTGATTTTGGATGCCAGATATCATATGCTATTCCAGACTCTTTCCAAATTGTGAACATTAATTTTTCTTGTACACCAATCTTTCCTCAGCTGTTTCATTGATTTGGCTTTTTTCCCATAATTCTCTAAGTGAAGAGTTGGCATTAGTCATTGTTTGTGAAGAACATTCAAGTTTCAAATCCCAATTTCCTACCAATAAATGTGGAGAAAATTAGTAGATATAATGTTGCAACGCATGTTAAAAGAGCAAATGTTAAAAATGTTAACATGCTACTTCAGGTCTATATGACATTCAGTTAGTGTTTTTTAAATTAATATTTAGAAAAAACAATTTTCTTACATGATGTGCTCTCCAGGGAAAGGGAGAAAAGGCGTCCAATAAATACCAACTCTCTTCTGCCCCAGGTTATAAGTATTTTGAGAAACAAAACAAAGACGGCAATATGGATATGCAGATATCACCTTTATTATTGGGAAGGTCCGGTTTGAGGATTTGTCTTTAGGCCTAGTATCCTACTGGGCCTGCTCACTGATTCCCATAATTAGGCAAATATAACCACCCCGTCTTAGACAGAACTGGATAGGGACTGGCCTCCCCCTGCAGGTGTAACCACATGTATAACCTGTGGTCTGGAAGACCAGAGGAGAACTTATGTTATCTACAGGAAGCTTGCTCCCAAGAGGAAAAAGGGCACATTCAAGCCAATCATGCCCAGTTATTCTTCCCAAATTTGCCACTCAACTGTGTCCTTCCATCTCCCCACAGGCAGCGTAAGTAAAGGATTCAGAAAGGGGTCCCTAGTAGACTAAGTGAGCTCACTTTGTGAAAAGGGAACATTAGGAATGGTGAAGTGTTCCTAACTAACATAGCTTTTTCCATCGAATCTCTCATTTCCTTCTCTCTTCCTAATTACCAAAGAAAAAAGTGTAAATTAAATATAAGGCATAATGAAAATCTAAATGGATTAATGTTCTTTTATTACTATCCATGGCACTACCCTCAAATTAAAAAGAAAATATTTCTAGAATCATAAACCACCAAATCAAGGAGAGCAGAAAAAAAGTTAAAGTGTATGTTGAAAATCTCTCAGATTGTGATAGTATTTGTTTTCAACCAGCTTCAGAATTTGAAATGTGAACTATTAAAATTACATTAAAAACCGACACCCAGATATCTTCAGAAGATTTTACTGCTCAATGCAGAGTATAATGCTTAGAAAAATTTAAGGAAAATACCAAATCTTCATTTTATAAAGCATAAACTAATCTCTCACAAACCTAAATTTGTATTCAAACCTCTGTTCTTTCCTAAAAGACCTCTGCATCACAAGGAGTTCCTTCTTATCATATAACTCTCTGGACCATGTTGCTAGTCTGCTCCTCAAGTACTTTTCTGTGCTATTCTCTGGTAATACGCTGACAGAGCAACACAAGTAGTCCTTATTCCTATACTTCCTGAATCTTGGTCTTGTCTATGTTGCTTCTATTCTAAAGGACAGAAGTCCTCATTTTATGATTTTCTAGAATGCAAAGTCATATGCATTAGATGCCACCACATGAAATATGAATACACTTCTGCAAAGATAGTTCATTTCATAGTGAAAGAATAAAAGAAATCCCCCCTAAAATATAATTAATTTCTACATGAAAGTAAATGGAAACTAAAGCTTTAAATTACATCCCCATTTTTCAAAAGAAGGAAAGAACAGTAATATATGAAGAGTATATTCTATGAGCTAGATATTGTGTTCCAGGGACTTTTCATAGGTTATTTTACTTAAACCTTACAAAAATCTCATGAGGAAAGTGGTGTGACTCCCATTTGGGTTAAAGAGATTAAGTGGCTTACCTGAAGGTGACTATCAGTGGTGAAGTAGAATTTGAACCTAAACGTGTCTCACTTCAGAGCCTATGCTTTTTCTTTATCAGGTTAAAAAAAAAAGTAATGTAAGATGGGGAATTTTTTTACATAACTTTGATGAAATTAAAAATTCCTGGCTTTTTCAGCTATAATTTATCAACTATAACCAGGTATAAAGTTATATACAACTTTCTGGCAATTTTGGTGTCAATACTGCCCCCTAGACACCATTGACCTAGTCTTCCAAGCAGCAGACCAGATCATATCAGACTAAATGGCTCTGTGACATCCACCAGATCTGACTCAAAGACTCTAAGGAAATTGTTGGCAATGACAAAGTTCTGTCAGGATTTTGCCAAAGACAGGAGGTGCTAAATACCATGTTTCACTTAGGCCTTCCAGCCAGATGTTGCAGGTTCCCAATTTCTAGCCCAGTGCTTCCCCAAATACCCTAAAATATTTCTCAGAAGCATAGTAACGCCTTTTCTGGATCCCAGGGTTTTGGATAGACCTTTCAAGATTCCTCGCAGCTTCTTCTATGCTGCTTTCCCTAATTGCCTCAAAGTGTCCTAGAATTTGTGCCCTTATGGGTAATTATAACTCATTTGAACTGAAAAGAAAAACACATAAATGTATAGCTGCTCTTGCATTTTTGGGTCTAGTGGTATCTTTATTTTAGAGAAAAGAGAAAAGAAAAGAAATAGCCAAATCGGTCCTGACACCAGCATAATCTTAAACCACTGTAACTATGCCAACCAGCCAGCTGTTTTAAGTACGCTGAGCAGTTCAATTACCTGAATATCCAGCAAAATCTAATCTGCTATTGAATAAGCAAAAGCAAAAAAGTCAATTTTTGAAATCAAATTTTAAAATTTCTATCAAATGTGTTTCAAAACTGCATTTGATTAAAAAAAAACAACTACAGAGAAAACCAGTTTTGAAATGATTCTGAGTCAAATGGCTCGATGTTTAAGGAAAATTATCACGTGTATTAGGATTCTCAGTTGAAAGCAACTGAGCCTGACTCTAACTTGATTTAAACAGAAGAGGAATGTACAGGAAGACTGAAGAGCTAAGCTAATAAACTGTAAACCAAAGAGAGTACTACAATATCAGTATGAGAAAAGTGCAATGAAAGTCAAGAGGAAGGAGAGATTGATTCTGGGTAGGATGAGTGTTCCACTTGATAGAAGGAGTGTTATTTGCACCAAGTGCTATCTCTGTCTTATAACCATTTGGATATATGGCTTATCTTTTCTGCTAGACTGAAGTTCCCTTATAGGAACTGCCCCTTGTAGGAAGCAAAAATAGAGATTTTCTATTTTGTCAACACCTAGTGCAATTAAGTGTATACATTTAAGATGATTCAACACGTGTTTATTAGATACCTATTCTATACTAGGCACTATGTACTACCTACTGGAGATAATGAAGTGAGCCAGAGGAGGCTTGACTTCTTTCCTCACAGAGCTTACCATCTGGTAGATGAAATAAATATTCAAATGATCACATTCATTAATGAATGCACAATTACAAACTGTCAAAAGTGCTATGAGGGAGGAGAAAACAGTGCCTTGATGGCATGCAATAGGGAGACCTAACCTTGTCTCTGGGGAGTAGAAGAAGACTTCCTTGAAGAAATGACAGTTGAGATGAAGTCTGAATGATGAGCAGGGATCTGGCCTAGTGACAGGGGGAAAAGAGAATCTCAAGCAGACAGAACAGTATATGCAAAGGCCCTTGTACACGGTAGGTGCTGTACAAACAATTACTTTGTACTCAGCTTCACCTTCTTCTGTCCAACTTCAGGTGAAGTTGTATCCCTTCCCTTGTCAAAAATGGATCTTGCTTCCTGCATTCTTACTTATATCTTTGCCTCCTTTGAACCTCAATCTATCAGTTGTCTTTTATTTCTCCTATATCCTCAACTACTCTCGCCATGGGATATTTCCCTTCAAGATATAATGCTCAAATCTCTGTGACCTAAAAAATAAAACAATAAAGAAACAAACACGTCCCTGAATCCTACATCCTCCTCCATTACTTCCTATCTTTACCTATTTTTATTAGCAAAATTTCTAGAATAACAGTATTCTCCACCTGTAATCTCTACTTCCTCAATTCCCATTCACTTCCTAAGCCTAGTAAATATGGATCTTGCCAAGGTCACCAATGACCCCCTTGTCACAAAATTCAGTAGGTATATTTGTGTGTGTGTGTGTGCATTAGTTTCTGCTTTATAACAAAGTGAATCAGTTATACATATACATATGTTCCCATATCTCTTCCCTCTTGCGTCTCGCTCCCTCCCACCCTCCCTAACCCACCCCTCTAGATGGTCACAAAGCACCGAGCTGATCTCCCTGTGCTATGCGGCTGCTTCCCACGAGCTATCTATTTTACGTTTGGTAGTGTGTATATGTCCATGCCACTCTCTCACTTTGTCACAGCTTACCCTTCCCCCTCCCCATATCCTCAAGTCCATGCTCTAGTAGGTCTGTGTCTTTATTCCCATCTTACCCCTTAGGTTCTTCATGACCTTTTTTTTTTTTTCTTAGATTCCATATATATGTGTTAGCATACGGTATTTGTTTTTCTCTTTCTGACTTACTTCACTCTGTATGACAGACTCTAGGTCCATCCACCTCACTACAAATAACTCAATTTCGTTTCTTTTTATGGCTGAGTAATATTCCATTGTATATATGTGCCCCATCTTCTTTATCCATTCATCTGTTGATGGACACTTAGGTTGATTCCATGTCCTGGCTTCTGTAAATAGAGCTGCAATGAACATTGGGGTACATGACTCTTTTTGAATTGTGGTTTTCTCAAGGTATATGCCCAGTAGTGGGATTGCTGGGTCATATGGTAGTTCTATGTTTAGGTTTTTAAGGAACCTCCATACTGTTCTCCACGGTGGCTGTATCAATTTACATTCCCACCAACAGTGCAAGAGGGTTCCCTTTTCTCCACACCCTCTCCAGCATTTATTGTTTGTAGATTTTTTGATGATGGCCAATCTGACTGGTGTGAGATGATATCTCATTGTAGTTTTGATTTGCATTTCTCTAATGATTAATGATGTTGAGCATTCTTTCATGTGTTTGTTGGCAATCTGTATATCTTCTTTGGAGAAATGTCTATTTAGGTCTTCTGCCCATTTTTGGATTGGGTTGTTTGTTTTTTTGAAATTGAGCTGCATGAGCTGCTTGTAAATTTTGGAGATTAATCCTTTGTCAGTTGCTTCATTTGCAAATATTTTCTCCCGTTCTGAGGGTTGTCTTTTCATCTTGTTTATGGTTTCCTTTGCTGTGCAAAAGCTTTGAAGTTTCATTAGGTCCCATTTGCTCATTTTCAGTGGATATTTTTTAAGTCTCATCTTGATTCTTGATAGCCTTGGACACTCTTGACCACTCCCTCCTTTTTTGGGTGTCATGATACTGCTCTTTCTTTGTGTTCTAACTTTTCTCAGTCTACTTTGTAGTCTCTTTTATTTCAGTCTACTTCTTAAATATTGGAATTTCAACTTTGACCCGGGCTCTTCTTATCCTAAACACTATAGCTGACTGAGCTCTCCCACTCCGCTTTTTGGCCCCTAGGCAAACCCTTTCTCCTCTGTCAAGCCTTGGTTAAAACTTACACTTTGTGACTCTGACTCCTTTACTCATTGTTAGGGCTGACTTTTCTAAGCTCCACTGCATTCTCTGCATATATATCCCCATAAAAGCAAGTCTTATTTTATATTTATCTGTTTCCTAGCTTGTATCTTCAACTAGATTGGCAGTTCCTTGAAAAGGGGCCCAATCTTTTTATACCTATCTTTCCGCACAGTGCCTGACAGAGAGTAGATAATTAATAAGCATTTACTGATGAGTGGATGGATGGGTTTTGGTAAGTTCATCTTTACAGCCCTGCAGAGAATGTCAGAGGAAAGCTGTGGCTATCTGAAGTTTGCACAGGTAGTAAGTGGCAGAATCAAGCATACGTTCAGTTGCCAGAACTACACAATAGGATACATGTTTGTGCAATGTTCACACTCTGCAAACTACTCTCATATCAATTATCTCATGCAATTTTCATAATAATCTTGTTGATTGAGTAGGGTAGATAGTTTTGTTGCCTTCTATATACATAAGGAAATTGAGGTTCAGAAAAGCTGTGATTAATGTCTACACAGGTTCTAAGTGGCAGAGCTAACTCTTGAACTAAGCTCTTTTGAGTGCAAGTCCAATGCGTACACAGCTAGAGAACCACTTAACTCTGGGAGGGGGCAAAGTGAGACAAGATATAGAAATAGAGGCACTCAGTAAATGCTAATTCTCTCTTCCTTCCTGACTTCTTTTTTTAAAAAATAATTAATTAATTAATTAATTTTTGGCTGCTTGGGTCTCGTTGCTGTGCACGGGCTTTCTCTAGTTGCAGTGAGTGGGGGCTACTCTTCGTTGTGGTGCGCGGGCTTCTCGTTGCGGTGGCTTCTCTTGTTGCGGAGCATGGGCTGTAGGCGCATGTGCTCCAGTAGTTGTGGCGCATGGGCTCAGTAGTTGTGGCTCGTGGGCTCTAGAGCGCAGGCTCAGTAGTCGTGGCGCATGGGCTTAGTTGCTCTGCGTCATGTGGGATCTTCCTGGACCAGGGTTCGAACCTGTGTCTCCTGCATTGGCAGGTGGATTCTTAACCACTGCACCACCAGGGAAGCCCCCTTCCCGACTTCTTATTCCCTTCAAGTCTGTCTCTATATTGTACCAACAGCAATGCGAGAAGAGAGTCATCACAGAATCCATTTTGGAAAAATTTCACAAGATATTTTTTCCACCTCTTCTCTCCCACCCTTGCCCTGTCCCTCTTAAAGCTACAATACAGATGCCAGAAAGAACTTTTCCTGCTCTAAGGTGTTACTGAAGGAAATAAACTCTATTGTTATTCTGTCACTATTACCCCCCCCCATGTATCCTCTCCCTCCCCACCCTTGCCTGGTAGAACCTCCCTTTCATTTCCGATTCAGATCTCACTCACCCTCGAAACTCATGCACACCCTCTCTCCTCCAGGAAGCCTTCTTTGAATTGGTCAGCCCACACTGAGCTTAACCTTCCCTAGGCTACTAAGACACTTCCAGTTTAGGTCACAGTGTGAGCTTCTTGAGGGCAAGGGGTCTATCTTATGGTTCTCTACCCTCCACCCACACCCTCATCCACCCCCTAACTTCTGCCAGTACCAATGTAGGGCTGGGTACCTAGGAGGTGTTCAGGAAATGCTGGTGGATTGATTCACTTTGCATCCTTCACTCTTGACATCAATAGTAGGAATGGAAGGGGCTTCCCAAGGGAAGAATGCGGAAGTCTCTGAACCTTTAGCTCTGCTGGGTAAGCCATACTGGTGAGGCGCTGAACACAGTGGCTTGCATTGTGTCAAACGTTCAGTGAGAACCAATGCCACATTAATCCTGTCTTGTTTTTCTTTTGAGTTGTGTAACCTGAAGTGTGTGTACTTTAGGGAAGAAATTCACTATTAATCATGTTTGATAAACCAGAGGTTGAGGCCCCAGCAATCTACTTGTTCTGTTTACTCAGGGAAGGTTAGGCTAAACGGATGTTATTTGCATTCACACCTATGGCTTTGAGACTTTACTGGTGTGCTTCCTTGAGACTACTTTCCTATTGCCTTTTGCCTTTTGGCATTTCTGATAAGATTAGAAGCCTTTGCACCTGGGGAGTTCTTTATGCTTTTCTACAAGTCCAGTGCTAGCACCTTAGTCCGGATCATCATCATCTCACATCTACATTATTTCAACTTCCTCCTAATTGGTTTCCATGGCTCAGTGTTCTGCTGTTTACAATCTATTTTCTACACTGCAACCAGAGTGATCTAAAACACAGATTTGATTATGTTCCACCGCTATTTAGAACTCTTCAGTGTCCGGAGGATAATGTCAAACCCCTTGGGCATCAAGAACTCTTCATGATTTGCCTCCTTCCTAGCTCTTCAAGCTTCATCTCCTACCCTTCCCTACTCCCATCTTCTACTCTCGTGTACTCTAAGCTCCAACCTTCCAGACATAATTGTAGATCCATGAGTGCGCTGTTTTTTGTTTTTTATATCACAGTGCCTTTGCACATGCTCCTTCTGCCTGGATTGTCTTCCTACCTTCTTCTGAGCTCTAATTGGTGAACTTTTCTCCATCCTGTCAGATGACTCAAACTTCACCTTCTGAGTGAATCCTTCCCTAACTTACCATCCATTATTATTTGTTCTCTCTTTTGCACACACCTGCATTAGAGTACTTTTCTCATTGCATTATAAATATCTGTTTATACATCTATCTCTGCAACCTGTGAGTTTCTTGAATGTTGGAACTATGGTCGACCCCTCCTCCCTTCACACACCTAGTACCCTCAGCACTACACACATAGTAGGTATTCAGGAATGTTGTTTAAATGAATAATTATTGTATTTCCTAACTTAAAGGGCTCTTTCTGAACTAGGCTGACCTCGGAGTTGCAGCAAAATATCCAGTTGTTCAACTATCCCCAGGCTTCTGGGCTGGGTTAGGTGTGGCCCTTTCTTCAGAAAAGATGAATGTAAATATGCTGTCAAGTTTCTTCTTAATTCAAGTTTCTATAAATAAACAGATTGGAATAACACCGTCAGCAATGTGGAATCAAAGAAAGCTCCTTTTCTTTGCTTTATACCTTCAATTTTTTCCCTAAATATATTATTTCCTCTAGACCTTCTCCTATACTAATCACTTATAACAGGAGATGCCTGGGTGATTGTTGCCTCTGTCTCTATTTAAGCTCAACCATGACCACTTTATTTCATCATATATATAATAACACACACATATACATACACATATTATCTTATTTAATACTCACAAATACCCTATAAAGTAGTTACGATTATTATCCATATTCTGTAGATGAACAAACTATAGTTCAGAGAATGTAAGTAACTTGTTCAAGGCTGTACCACTTGGAAGTGCTGGAGACGGGACTTAAACTTGGATCTGATTGTAGAGCCTGTATTTTAATCATTATATCACACTCCCTCATCTGTCTGAATTTTATTGCCCTCTTCCGTCCCTTCAGGGGCTCCACTGGGACCAAGCAGGAGGGTGGTGTTCTGCAGATCTGGGAGCTGAAAGAAAGAGATAGGAGGTTCCGAATGTCCCCTTGTGCATTTCTTTTCCTAGTTTATAACTCATTGACATACACTATAAGGACTCTTAAAATGGAGTAGTCAATAAAGATCTTCTGGAGACTTGTGGTTGCTGCCACTCATTTATCTTTCTCTTAGGCAACTTGATCTTTTTAAGCCAAATTCTATCCACCACTAAGTAATGAGGTAGATAAATAAAATATACAACTCTTGGAAAGTGTTTGCTTCAAAAATTTGAAAAGCCTAAAAAAGTGGAGTATTTCACTAAAGAAAAGAAAACCTTACATTGAGCAAAAGAGAACTGTGCCCTGAAGGAAGGGAATTGAAATAAGAATAAAGCCACTTTTTTCACTGTGTCACCCCTCAAAACTCCTGGAACAAATTGTCGTTGCAGGTGTCTTGTAGAATAAAACAAAGAACAGTGGACTTGGAGTCAGAGACCTGGGCTTGGTTCCCACATTTATACCTTACTAGCCACTCAACCTTGCACAGGTGACTGAACCTCATTGTTAAATTGGGGATAAAAACAGGACCTACCTCAAAGCGTTGTTCCTAAGATTAAATGAATTAAATTATGTTTTAACAATGCTTTATGTGCTTCTATTCACATCAGATATTACAACTCACCTAGGTAAAGTAAAAAGTCATCAATCTAGTTACCCTTATTTTAATACTGGTCATTATCTCTTTAATCACAACCAGACTCTACTGCACCTGGCTCCCCCTCCCCAAACCCCAGGCTCACTAAAAAGGCAGCACTATGTTTCTAAGGAAACAGTTCCCTTCAGCCAATGTAAGCAGGTAACAGTCACAGTGAAGAGCAGCAGTTGATAGAGAGTATTTGGGTGCCAGGACACCCACACCTAAGCATCCTGTCTATTTCTAGACAGGTGGAATGATACCAGACAGAACTGTTGGACCCATCTGCTCTAGTGGGTAAGGGAAAAAATGGTCTGTTTTGGGACAATTGGACCATACCAATTCAAGGGACTTGAGACTTAAGATTAAAGATCTTTATTTGAACATGGGAATAACTGAGGAGCCAGTGAAAAATATGAAAGTATAGCTTTGACAATAGTTGTTTCACACAGAAGGAAGAGGCCACCATATTTCCTGTGGTCACAACTTCCCTAAGTTGGTTAACTTGGTGCTGACTGCAGATTCCACACAGGAAAGCGTCATGGAAAGATGGAAACTGAAGAGATGCAGGAGCAAATTAGAATGCTGAGTGTCTCTTTAGGGATCAGGTTGAAGGGCAGGGTGGAATGGTATAGCTGAAGCTCAACATCTAAGTTGAGTATTATGGAAAAAACAAAGCAAAGTAAATATTGTCTTTGTGGTCCCATTACTGGCCTGAATCTCTACTTTGATCAACCTTTCCCTTTTTGTTACCTTCTTAAATCAGTACCCTTCATATTATCTATAGCGGAAATAATGAACTATGTACTTCAATGCATGAGGCAATTCTTAGTGGTGAAGGAAATAAAAATTTTAAAATTGGAGCATGTCAGAGGAAAGTCAGTAAAAATGCTAGTTCTGTGTGGAAGAGTTCTCTTGGATCAAAGTGATTACATAAGGTTTAAAAATCAAATGGTATGCTTGTTTACTAATATATTATGAGATTTGTTTTCCTTGCAGATGTAAGAAATGAAAAAAAAAAACAAGGCTATGCTAGCATATGGATGCAATTTGTTCAGATGTACAACTGGGCTGAAGCCATCAGTAACCCAGTTATAAATTCTGAACCCCCTGCATTTTCTTATTTCAAAGTATGTTCTCCTCCATTTAAAGACAGAAATCAAAACAGAATTGCTCTGAAAGATATCACACTGAGGGTTCTGAGTAGAAAAAACATCACTGGCAACAGTTTGGACATCAGATTATACCAAGTCTGTCTGAATTTAAACTCATGAACTCTCATATTTAAGTTCAACATAAATCGTTTAGTTTTCAAGTTCCCTTAAGCTAGGAAAATTAAGACTTCCTGTTCTTCAGGGAGAAAAAGGGCCTAAAAACTTAAGGGGTTAGAAAATGTCTTGAAGCTCTTCATAATTGAGCATAAATGAGTCCAAACCATATGGATTGCATTTCCTTTTTTTACTTTGAACACTGAGGGGAAAAACATGTTTGGCAAAACGCTTCTTTTTTTTTTTTCAAGCCCAAATATGTTACTTTCACCCTTGAGCCTTCTTCCCAAGCTGTACCATATGCCTGGAATGTTCCCAGGGCTCTTCAGTCTTTAAGTCTGCAGCTCCTGAGAGGCCTACTTTCTTCAGGAATCCATTCCTGGGTGACTGGAAGAGACATTCCAAATGCCTCCTTACTGGGTGACATACAACTTTGAATACTGTCCTTCCTTCAACGTTTTGCTTAGTGTACACTGTTCGTTGTATTTGCTAAAGGCTTATTTTGTTTATATGCAATAGCTCATGTCATTTATTCTACATCTAACAACCATTAATTTAGCATCTAATGTGTCCAAAGTTTTATGGATAAATGCCTAGGGTAGCCCAGTCTTACATTATACTTAATGATGCAACCCCATATGGAAGACTAGACATAGCCCTGGCTAATAATCCTCAAGTAAGACACAACTTCGAAGAGGGGATTGGAATCGTCCTACCAGAGGAGGAAGTCCCTTGATAATGGGATTGGAAAGGCTCCAATAAATCTTCTTCAGAAGTATCGGATTCATTTGTCTGAATTAATAAGGCTATTTAAAAAGACAAATAGCTCCTAAAATATAGTAGTAAAATTTTAAAACCTGCAATTTGCTTTCTTCTGACTAGCTCACTGAGCTTTCCACAGTAAGGGGGGATATGTGCTTCAATAGGAGTGATAAGGGAATGAGAAAAATTTGGAGGAATGTGCACCATAGATTTTTATTTTAAGATATATCAGAGCTACCTGTTATTTGGGTGAGTTGAGGTTAGGAGAAGGATGAGAGAGAGAGAGAGTGACAGCAAAAGTGTGAGTGTGAGTGAGAACAAGAGCGAGGGGGAGAGAGAGAGAGAAGGAGAGAGAGAGAATGAAAGAGAGAGAGAGAGGTAGAGAGCACAAAGGACCTAGATGGAAGTATACTCGTTTTCATTAGAATTTGACTTATGTTTAGGATATGAGGAGAAAATCCACAGAAAGATAACTCAATTTGGAAAGGAAACTGCCTGTAATATGTATATTGTTTATTTTTCGTATTTATCTTATTTCTTTCCCTAATGAGGTTGTCAGCGTTTTGGAGGGACTTTCTTACACTTTACCATTTGTCACCCTTGCCACTCCCACCCCACCCTCACCTCAACACCTAACTAAGCCTTAGCTCAGAGGGGACATTCAGTATTTGGTTGATTAATTATCGGAGCTATTAAAAGTTTTCCCCAACATGGGGGATGCCCTCAGCACTGTGTTAGGCATTGTCCTTCTGATAACTTTCCTAGGACTCTATGGCGAGGAAGTGAGAGGTAAACTGATAAATCGGTATAATAAGTGGACTTGAAAGTGTGATTTTATGCTGACAAAATAAGAGGAAGTTAATTATTTGGAATATAGCCCTCATCTCTTTTTTTTTTTTTTTTGCGGTACGCCGGCCTCTCACTGTTGTGGCCTCTCCCGTTGCGGAGCACAGGCTCCGGACGCGCAGCCTCAGCGGCCATGGCTCACGGGCCCAGCCGCTCCGCGGCATGTGGGATCCTCCCGGACCGGGGCACGAACCCGTGTCCCCTGCATCAGCAGGCGGACTCTCAACCACTACACCACCAGGGAAGCCCAAAACAGTTTTAATTTAATCACATATCCTCTTCTTTCTCTTTTGCAAAACCTTTAAAATACTGTTTCAATTATACACCATGTCTATCACCAGCAGGATATAGTAGATATATTGGAGTGAAAACAAAGCTGATTAAATTGAACTGTGGAATCTGGGAGCAGCATTCCTGCTGCCAGGGTCTGCTCCATTCCCCCCACCCCTTTTTTTATTTATTGCGGTACGCGGGCCTCTCACTGTTACGTGGCCTCTCCCGTTGTGGAGCGCAGGCTCCGGACGCACAGGCTCAGCGGCCACGGCTCACGGGCCCAGCCGCTCCGCGGCATGTGGGATCCTCCCAGACCGGGGCACGAACCCGTGTCCCCTGCATCGGCAGGCGGACTCTCAGCTACTGCGCCACCAGGGAAGCCCCTAGCCCTCATCTCTTAAGGCTGATAACCACTGGGAGAACATTTCCACATAAACCTTAGAAATCATTTTCAGTCTTAGTGGTTTGGTTTTTTAAAATCCTGTAGGGATTCAAGAGAGAGTGAGCCTCCGAGGAGGAGGTGGGTCTTTTCCATGCCCTGCAATGAGAAGGGTGAGACTTGGTGGGGAACACATTTAAACTGTGCATCCAGAAAGAGGAAGTGAACCATGGTGAAATGCAGAGTAGAAGGAGGTGTCCAAGGCCCAGATGAGATAAGGAGGATGGTAATGCTTATCTTATTTTGATCAACATTAGCAAGCATGTACCAGACACTGGGCTAAACACTTTATATGCATTACCTCATTTAATCAACACAAATTTATGGAATAAGTACTATTATTTCACTCATTTTACAGAGGAGAACACTGAGTTTCAGAGATCAAAGGATTTTCCCAAAGTCACCCAGCTAATATGCAGAAGAAATAGCATAGAAACACACACCTGGGGCTTCCCTGGTGGCGCAGTGGTTGAGAGTCCGCCTGCCGATGCAGGGAACGCGGGTTCGTGCCCCGGTCCGGGAGGATCCCGCATGCCGTGGAGCGGCTGGGCCCGTGAGCCGTGGCTGCTGGGCCTGCGCGTCCGGAGCCTGTGCTCCGCAACGGGAGAGGCCGCAGCGGTGAGAGGCCCGCGTACCGCAAAAAAAAGAAAAAAAAAAAAAGAAAAAAAAAAAGGAACACAGACCTGTGTAGCCCCGTTGAAGCACTTTAGTATACTGTCTTGAGTAGATCTACCTCTTCTGGGTTCCAGGGTGTTCATAAGTGGGGAGAGTAAATGACCATATTTGGTTACATCTCAGTCCCTGGGCTCATGTTATTATAACTTGGGGAACAGGAAGTACTGAGACTATTGAGACAGACTGCAAGTTCTGTCTTTAACCCTTCCCTTTCTGGATGTTTGCTCAGGTGCAACCACCATGCTTCAAGAGGAAGACGTGAAGAAGACGGATCCCGTGGAGGATGTTGTCGAAGCTGGTCAGAATGATGAAGGGACCCAGTGGCATGTCTTTTGAGGGACAGATGAAGAAATGGGAGGTGATTAGCTCAAGAAGAAAAGTCTATTGACGCATGATAACTGTCTTCAAATAGTTGATAGACTGTCACATGGAAGTAGCATTAGGCTTATTCTATGTGGCCGTAGGCGGAAATGTGGGAACAATGTGAGGATGTTAGGGGAAGAAAAATTCTGGATCAATAGAAAACAGCTTCATAAACGTAACACAGAGTTTTATTACATTATATTGTGCCTTGGACCCCTTTACAAATCTGGAAAAGCCTGAGAACTCTTCTCAAAGGAATGTCTTTACGTGCATAAAATAAAATGCATAAGATTACACAGGAAACAAATTATATTGAAATATGAATATTAAAATCTTTAAAAAGTTGAAGCTGTCTGCAATGATTTTAAAGTGGATTGAAAATATTTGTGTTTTTTCGTTATTGATAAATTTGCTAGGGTTTGTTGCCTACATTCATAATAGAAGAAATGGTAAATTTCAGTTAGAGATTAGGAAAAAAATATATTTTCTCCCATCAAAGTTCATGGTACCTCTAAGGGATGTGTGGATTCCACTTTAAGGTCCCCTGAATTAGAGGTATCCAATAGTGGAATGTAAAGTCATGTAAAGTTGTGTTTTTCTTGTCACAGGACAATTTTTTTTCCCCACCATTCTGGCTAAATATACTTTGTTTATTTTTATTGGCGCATGATTGCTTTACAATGTTGGGTTAGTTTCTATTGTAGAACAAACTGAATCAGCTATATGTATACATATATCCCCTCCCTCCTGAGCCTTCCTACCCTGCCCATCCCACCCCTCTAGGTCATCAGAGAGCACCGAGCTGATCTCCCTGTGCTATACAGCAGCTTCCCATTAGCTATCTATTTTACACATGGTAGTGTATATGTCAATGGTACTCTCTCAATTCATCCCACCCTCCGCTTCCCCCTCTGTATCCACAAGTCCATTCTGTACATCTGCGTCTCTTTTTCACAGGACAATTTTTAAAGAGACTGTCAGAGATGTTTAAGTAGGATTCCTGCTTTGATTACATACTGGATGAGAGAAACTCTGCAGGGTACTAATTTTAATATTCTATGTTGAAAACTCTTTAATGGCTTTTACTATCTACAGCAGGGATCTTTAATTTTTTAAGCAGCAGAAGACTTTCTTCAAATTAAAATCTTACATGGTCTCTCATTATATCAAACAGAACAAATGGGATCAGTTTTACACGGAAATGAAGGGCCTCGATCTCTGCCTGCTTAGCTTCCCCACTCACCTCTTTCTCTCTTCCCGATCTGCATCAAATTGAAGTCTCTGTTTTGATTGTGCGATCTCTTCTGAGGAGCCCTGGGGCTCTGTTAAACACAGGATCAAATGTAAGTTCCTTATCTCTGCATTCAAGGCCACGTAAAATCTTACCTCTCAGCTGCTGCTCAACAGAGCACTCATTGTCTCCAAACAACCCACAACATTCCTGACACCTCACCTTTGTTCACGCTGCTCCCCAGTCTGGAATGCCCTACACGCCCTCCTCTCTTTGCCAGTTCCCTAAACTATACCCTCCTTCAAGCTCAAATCAGGTTCCACTTCCTCCAAGAAGTATTGTCTGATCAATCAACCTTGGTGATAGTTCTTACACTCTGATTCATTTTAATACTTTTCTGCATTTGACACTATGTAAGTGATGTTGCTTTGCTTTGGTTGCTGTGTCCATTCTGTCTCACCAGGACAGCAGGAAACCAGGGCTCCTCGATTACCCTTATCTCGGGGGCCCAGTAAAGTATCCTGTACACAGAGGATGCTGAATCAGTTCTTGTCTGTGAAATTCATTTTTCATATTTGTCCTATTTCCCTAAAGAAACCATAAGCTTTTTGTGGACAAGAACATTCTTAGACATTTCATCTGCTGCAATCTCTCTGGAACCTAGCATGATCCAGAATCTACAAGAGGCTTGAACTGGGTAGAGTAGGATTTAGACAGGAAAGGGTTAGATAAGGGCAATTTAGAAGGGATGAAAAATAACATCTAATGTAGAGACAGTTGTATCTGTTGCTGGGGAAGACGACAGATGTTAAGAATAAGCTGTGGAGGGCTACCCTGGAGAGTGAGGGAGCAGGTCAAAACATGATTAGGTAAGCAAAGAATAAGACGTCAGCAAAGAGATAATATGAGTCACAAGAAAGATCAACAGGGATTAACTGGAAACTTGCTCTGAGATAAAAAGCAGGGATAGAACCCTTCTCTTCCTGACCATTCACCAAAGCTCAAACAGCTATGCAGTCCAAGCACAGAAAAAAAATACACTTTTGGGCAAAGACCCTGGTCTTCAAAGAAATATTTGAGATTTCCAAACTCTCATTTGAAAAAACATGGTCAGATGAGGTGTCTCCAAGCCACTGACATCCTAATGTCAGTTTTGTACTACATGTTCAGAAATCCAATTTAATAATAATACTTAGTTATAAGTGCCATGTATTGAAGGCTTATTTATGTGCAAGGCACTGTGATAAATGATTTAGACGAGAGAGGGGACTCTGGAATTTCAGGAAGAGAGTGGATAGGATAAGATAAAATAGGATAATAGGATCAAACGCTTCCAAGAAGTCAACAAGGGTAAGGACTCACAATAAATAACAGGAGCTCACAATGCCAAGGGCTTACCTTGTGACAGACACTGTTTCATGCATTTCACGTTATTTCATTTAACCATCATAAGAACCCTTTGAGCTAAGTATTATTATCCCCATATTAGAGGTGACAAAACTGAGATTCAGAGACATTAATTGACTTATTTTAGGTCACACAGCTTGTATGAATGGCAGAGTGACAGAGTCAGATTTTGAACCCAAGACAGCTTATTTTCATCTGATGTCTTTCCCATGGCTTACACTGCCCCTATTGCTACGTTGTCAAATATCAACCTTAGTTATTTGGGGAAACAAAAAACTCATTCAGTGAAATTGCCAATTGTATGTAGAAATAGGGGCCAGGGAGTTTGAGTGTAATAGAAAGCCAGAAAAATCCCCAAACCTCGCTTGAATCAGACATTTCAGTCTCTTTCCCCATCATATTTCAATACCCCTTCCAAGATCCCTGGAGACACTATAAAGAAATAGCTAATAAATGGCCAATAAGATTTCGATGTCTTGCTTTTCATCTCATGCAGGTGTTGAGAATAAGGAATGTACCAGAGAGCGCAGCAGAGATCTGGGAAGGAAGAGAAAGTGTCCTTTGCAAGATAGGATAAATCAGCTGGAATAATCAGAGGGTGACTGGCCTTTTTGTTTAGGCTGGAGGAGGTTTATAATTTACATTGGGTCAAAGAAGGAGCCAGTGGTCAAGAGGGGAAAGGATTCTGCTGTTTTTTGTTTCTGAACGAAAAATATTTATGTTCAGACAACAGCCCTCTCTCCTCACTAGATCAGAGACATCAGTGGCATTCACCTCAAGCCCTGAGTTAGTAAAGTCATCATGGTTTACCTCAAGGAGAGATACACAGGTATTTACTAAGGGATTCTTGTACTTCAGGTACCTATTTAAAGGGTTTATGCAAATTCAACTGGCTTCAGGGCCAGTTACTGAGCACACATTTGGTCAGATGGCTCCAGACTGCATATTCAAGGCATTCTGTAGCAAGGTCTCTGCATCATTGCAAGCCACTTCTTCCTGATCTTCTCCTACCTAGTCACACCCTCAGAGAATCTGAATGAATCATGTGATGGCATAACCTTTTCCAGGTCCGTGATCTTGTCTGGAATGCATAAATTTCCTCTTCAAATCTTTACTACCCTGTCCTGCTCTTCTTTTTTTCCTTCCTCTGCTTCCTTAGTATCCTTTGCTCCTTTTCTTACTGACACGTATTCACCCCATTCATCAAGTACCTCGAGGGCATACTACTTCATCTTTGGCATCAAGGTAAAAACTGACGTTTGTTTACAAATAAAGCTATCACTTTTCAGCCTGAAAATGTGCTCATGCAGTTCCAGGGAAGAGAGAGGAGAGTACATATTTCTCAAACCTAGAATGCTCTTTCTTTTTTTTTTTTTTGATACACGGGCCTCTCACTGTTGTGGCCTCTCCCGTTGCGGAGCACAGGCTCCGGACACGCAGGCTCAGCGGCCATGGCTCACGGGCCCAGCCGCTCCGCGGCACCTGGGACCTTCCCGGACCGGGGCACGAACCCGTGTCCTCTGCATCGGCAGGCGGACTCTCAACCACTGCGCCACCAGGGAAGCCCTGCTCTTTCTTTTTTAAATCAACTTTATTGAGGTAGAATTTACATCAAATAAAATGTACCGATTTAAAATGTACAGTTCAATTACTTTTGACAAATGTATACACCTGAGTGACATCACTCCTCTCGAGATGTAAAATGGAACATTCCCCAGAAAGTTCCCTCCTACCCCTTTGAAGTCAAAATTCCCATTTTAACCCCTACCTTCTGGCAGCCACTAATCCGTTTCTATCTTTATAGTTTACCCTTTTCTAGAACTTCATATATATGAAATCACATGGTATTACGTTCTTTAATCTGGTGTTTGGAAATTCATCCATGCTATTGCATACGTCAGCAACTTGTTCATTTTAAAATTTCTATGCATCTTTTATTGCTTTCTAATTTATATTTCTTTGTAGAATATACCGCAGTTTATCTGTTGATCAACTTTGGGTTGTTTCCACGTTTTTAGCTATTATAAATGAAACTGCCATGAACAAACGAACAAATGAAAATATTTTTGTGGTGCACAAAATACCTAAATATGGAGTTGCTGGGGTCATCGGGGGATGTACATTTAAACTGATAAGAAACAGCAAAAACTTTTTTCGAAGAGGTTGTTTCGTTTTACATCCTATCTACAACGTATGAGACTTCCAGTTTCTTCACATTCTCACCAACACCTAAGATTGTCACTCTTTTAAACTTTAGCTATTCTAATGGGCATTTGTTTGATCTCATCTTAGCTTTAATTTACATTTCCTTGAAGACTAAAGATGCTGAGCATCTTTTCATGAGCTCATTGGTTTTCCATGTACCTTTTTTGTAAAGTGTTCCAAATCTTTTGCATCCCTTTCTTTTATTAGGCTGCTTGGCTTCTTAATATTGAGTTGGAAGAGTCCTTTATATATTCTGGATGCCAGTACTTAGTCAGATGTGTATACATATATATAATATTTTATGTTCAGACATATGATACATTTCAAGTTAATTTGTGTTCATGGTGTGAGGTAAAGATTCATCCCCCCCCTCAATCTGGATATCTAGTTGATCCAGTTCTATTTGCTGAAAAGACTATCATTTCCACATTGAATTACTTTGAAACTTTTATTAAGACTCAATTGAGCATACATGAATGGGTCTATTTTTTGACTCTATTCTATTCTACTGATCTTACTTGAATATCTTTTCGCCAATACCACACTGCCTTGATTAACTGTAGCTTTATAGTAAATTTTGATATGAAGTACTAATAAGCCTTCTGACTTTGCTTTTCCTTTTCAGGATTGCTTTGGCTATTTTAGGTTCTTTGTATTTTAATATTAACGTTAACATAAACTTGTCCATTTATATAAAGAATTTTGTTAAGCTTTTGACTGAAATTGCACTGAGTCTATAAATCAATTTGGGGGAGAATTGACACCTTTACAAAATTAAGTCTTCTATCATGACCACAGCATATCTCTCCATTTATTTAGCTTTTTTTTTTTTTAACTTTCTTTCAGAAATGATTTATAGTTTTCAACATACAGGTCTAGTACATATTTTGGAAATTTTATCCTTAAGTATTTTTATACATATAAATGGAATTACTTATAAAACTTATTTTTCTAATTGTTTATTGTTAGTATATAGAAACACAGTTAGTTTTACTATAAATTGACCTCATTATCATGTTGCTATTCTCTTGTTGCGATATATCATTATTCTCCAGCTGCTTTTAAGAATTTCTGTCTTTGATTTTTAGATATTTAACTAAGATGTGCCGGAGTGTGGTTTTCATTATAATTAGCCTGCTGGGTTTGCTGAGTTCCTGGATATGTAGCTTGTTTTTTTTTTTCACCAAATTTAATAAAGTTTGAACATTGTTTCTTCAAAAAAAGCTTTCTGCCCATTCTCTCTCTCTCCTTGCCTGTGGGGATGCAATTACATGTATTGAGAGCTTTGTATTATCTCACAGGTTACTGAGGCACTTAACTGTCTTTCAATATTTTTCTCTCTGTTTTTCAGATTGGGTAATTACTATGAGTTTGTCTTCAAACTCACAGATTCCTTCTTCTGCTAACCCCAGTTTGCTTTTTATTTTCTTCCAGTTTGCTTTCAAGCTCTTCTAATGAATTGTTTCATTTCAGATACTTTAAATTTCTAGAGTTTTTTTTAGCTTTGTTTAAATAATTGTATTTAATATTTTGACATTATAATTTGCATTTTACCTTTAATAATGTTTTTTTTTTTTACTGGAGAAATTCGACATGTAACATTGTGCAAGTTTAAGGTATACATCATGTTACTTTGATACACTTATATATTGTAATATGGTTGCCGTCCCTTTATTTTATTTTATTGGAGTATAATTACTTTACAATGTTGTGTTAGTTTCTGCTGTACAATGAAGTGAATCAGCTATATGTATACATATATCCCCTTCCTCTTGAACCTCCCTCCCACCCACCTAGAGTTTTAATGTGGTTCTTCATTATTGTTTTCATTTCTCTGATGAGACTGATTCTGTTTTCTTATTCAAACTGTTCTTTTGGTCAAACCATATTTTCCTTTATATCTTTGAATATATTTTTAACAGCAGCTTTAAAATTCTTGTCTGTTAATTCCAAAATCTGGTCCATCTTGGGGTTGCTTTATATTGATTGCTTTTTCCTTGATTTAGGAGCAAATATTCTTCTTTGCCTGTTGAAAAAAAATTTGAATGTGTTGCTAGACATTTTGGATGATCTATTGTAAGGAATCAATTATGTATGCTGTCTTCCTTTACTTCACTGGAAGTTCTCCTTGCTTATGTGGGGGCTTGGTTATAGGTTTTGTTAGGGTAGGTCTAGAGTAGCCTTTACCCTATAACATTGTCCTTTTCCTAATTCATGTCCTTTCTGTTGTCTTAGCTGAATGCTGGGGATTTTACTGATGTCTTTCCACTCTGGTTGCAGTGGAATTCCAATGTTTTTGAACATCGTGCAACCTCTAGAGTCTCTGTTCCACTGTCAACCCCATAACAGCCTCTTGCTGCTAAGTCTTGCTCGGTTCTGCCCTGCACCTGTATAGCCCAACCCTTAGCCAATGACTTATGGGAACCCCAACAGAGTCATCTGTGAACCCTACTGTACAGTTCTCTGCTCTCTGGTTTCCTTCCCTGAGCTCCAATATCTGTTCCCTCAGCTCAGCAAGACTGTTATGGTCTGCTTGGTGTTTATTTTCCTGTGTCTTGTTCTCAAAATTGTCCCAAAGCAGGGAAATGACATGAATTTGGGGCTTACCTTGTATGTTTTCCTTTTCTTAGTGACCAAAGTCCTGTATTGCCTGTTGTTCAATACCTTAAAAGAGTTGTTTATATTATGTCCAGTCTTATAGTTTTTTAAATAGCAGGAAGGCATGTTTGGTACTAGTCACTCCATCATAAATAGAAGCAGAGGGCTTCCCTGGTGGCGCAGTGGTTGAGAGTTCACCTGCCGATGCAGGGGACACGGGTTCGTGCCCCGGTCCGGGAGGATCCCACATGCCGCGGAGCGGCTGGGCCCGTGAGCCATGGCTGCTGAGCCTGCGCATCTGGAGCCTGTGCTCCGCAACGGGAGAGGCCACAACAGTGAGAGACCCGTGTACTGCAAAAAAAAAAAAAAAAAAAAAAAAAAAAAAAAGAAGCAGATACCTCCCTGCTTTCTTATGCTTTAGCAAATTTTATTTCCAAGTATTATTATTATAGTTATTGTTGTTGATCCTTTATAAAAATTAGGAGATGCTAAATGAATGAGCGAAGATCCAAAGGCAGGCCATTTAACTCTAAATCCCGTGTGCTTTCCATTATACTGTGTTGCCTCTCCATTTAAATAGCTTTCTAGATGCAGTGATTTGATAGATGCTGAAGAGGTACCACTAAAACCAAATCTCTTCCTCCACAGTCTAGCACAGAGATCTGAAGACTTCACTATCTTAATGTCCTTTCTAAAATTTTAGACACCCAGGGATGTTACAATGGTTTAGTAGCAATCAGTCATCTTATAATGGGCTAGAAAGGACCGTAGCAATGATCCAAAACAACTCTTTCATTTTGAGGAAAGTGGGGCAGCAAATAAAACAAGTTATCTGCTTAAGGTCAAACATCTAGTAAATAGAATAACTAAGACTTGAAACATGTTATTCTGTCTGATGTTCTTGCCCCCAGACTCAGCAGCCTCTATGACTGCTTAGAGTCAGACTCTTGGAGAATGGAGCCTAGAACAGTTGCCGTGGAAAAGGTATAACATTTCACAGTCATAGTTGCTTCATTTCTTTTAAAAGGCAATGATGATGTCAGTAAAGTGAGTTATCCCCTTGTCTGGTCATCCTCTGAGAAGTTTCTGTTTTCAGTTCAGAAAATAATCATTAGGCCTGAGCAGGAAACTTTGTCATAGCTATAAGAATATGAGAAGTGAGCCATACCTCCTTCCAGGATGTAATTACTTCTCAACACAGTGCTGACATAGCACTGGGATCAGGTGTTGAAATTTACATGCACTCAAGGGATTTCTAAGGGGAACAAAGCCACCCTTTTTCCTACATTCCAGTTGTGATAACCACATGTAGTATTAATTCAAAGCCTTTCTGAGAATCTGTGGGACCTTTCATGAAAAAGATGAGGTGGACCGGAGACTCCTTCCCTTTAGCCTTCAGTCATTCAGATAGCAGAGTCAGACAGGTAAACATAACATGGCCCCTCTTGATCCTAATTTTAGTTATTTCCCATTGCTCTAAAAGCATGTGCCTTAAACCCTGCTGTAATTTCTCCATCTCCTAGAATTTTCTCACTTTTTTCTATCTACTAGTCAGGCAAAGGAAAGCTAAATTTTCATTTAAGGTTTGACATTGAGAACCTGCCAGAATTACTTCAGCACTTCTCAATTTTGGGTGTGGTTTACTGTCACACAAACCCCCTGCCTCAAACACCAAACCAAAAGGAGACATTGTGAATCTCCTTGCCCTTTCTGAGTTTCTATCAGTAATGAAGAAGACATAAGACGTGGGATTTTTATCAATTGGACAAACTGTAGCTATTATGTCTCACGTTCCAAGACCAGATTCATACAAATAATCTAATGAGGGGCTGCTTGCTATGCCTTGCCTGGTGAATGGAATCCTGTAACCTCAGTACTGAAGTATCATCTCCTAACCTTTTAGTCAAAAATGAGTCTGAAGGAGCTCACTTACATCATTGTACTCCTCAAACCTCAAACGTCAAATAGACAACAATAATAACAAGAACAATAATAATAACTTACATTTATTATGTACCATACATGGTTCTAGGCACTTTACATGTGTTTATTATTTTAATCCTTGCATCAACCCTATGAGGCAGGTGCTATTCTTCCATTCTACAGATGAAGAAATTCGGTCAGAGTGTTTAAGTAACTTGAACAAGGTCACAGGAGTGGTTCAGTGGCTAAGCCCAGATTTGCACCTGGACAAGCCTGCTTCCAGAATTGTAGTTCTAACCATCAGGTAGGAATAACAAGCATTATCCTTGGCTCTCTGCCCATATCCAAACTATGGCTTGCATTCTAAGCCACCATGCTTACAAGAGTTTAAAAATACATAAATAATTTGAAAAGGTATTAAAAAATTGTGAACATCTTTATTTTAAGCTAAGATTGTTCCCTGTATTTAGTTGAATTACTTAGCTAGAAAGCAGATGTGGAAAGATTGGGTGGCTAGTGGCCTGGGTCTTGGCCCCAGTCCTGCTATTAGCTAGTCTTGTACCTAATCATCCCAGAAGTCAGTTTCCTGACTTGCAAATTCAATAGGTATTGAGTACATACTTTGTGCCAGGCACTGTATATGGTGCTAGAGAACGAGTGATTAACAAGTAGGTACCTAATTATTACAACTGAGAATGTCAAACTATGCAATCTCTAAAGTCCCTTCCAGAACTAAGCATAATCAAAGCCAGAAGTATTCTAGATGCATTCCCAACAGAAAGGTACTGATTAAACAGCCACTTGACTCACTAGGAAAAATATTAAAGCCTGGACTCAAAACTGACTCAACTAAACTGCTCTGTGACCACAAATCTCCCTACATCATCTCCCAGTTGCTAATGCAGATTATCTCCAGGGCAAGACTGCTGGAATATAGCCTCCCTACTCCATGCAGGCCCTGGAACAAAAAAGCTGTAATGATTTTTATGTTCTCCTCCTTTCTCCCTACTTTCTGACTTGGCAAACAGTTCCCTTTACTCACAGGGATTTATAGCTTTAAAGAATACAGAAAGTCAGACCTGGAAAGAAGTATTTAGTAACCACAAAGTTGAGATAAGTGGGCAAACAGAAGTCATGTTGTTGAAAACCCACATCTATTGATTTTCAACAGAGGATCTGGAAGTAGGACTAAACTGACCCCGCCTTTATTCCAGCCAAACCATCCAGGAGAAACTGGGCATATGTAGCCTAGTCCCTTTCTTCTTCTTTTTCTTGGGAGTGAGCCTGCCCACACGGATCCCATATTTTCCTCTGCTTCTCTAAGCCATAAATTTTAGGGTAAGCCCCTCTCATGCGCACACTGTATTTGTGTACTATAGTTAGATCTACATGACTGAACAGATAGTCCATCTTTGGAAGCGGCCTGAGATGAAGCGAAGGTCACGTCATGGATAACAATGTCCTTCCACAGGTTATGTGCCTGAAAGCAAGAGTCAGACTGACTGAAAGCTCTCAGTTTTACTTAGCTTTGCCAACAATCTTCATAAAAGAAGAATCAGAATGTCATTTTGCTATTTCACTCATTCATATAATGATACCTCATCTATTCATATCCCTTCATTTTAAAGATGGGGAAGCTGAGAGCTAGAAAAGCCAAGTGATGTGCCCAAATCACACTGTTCATTAGAAGCAGAGTGGATATTCCTGTTTCTCCGAATAGAGGGGTCTGATTCTGGGAGAAATATCAATGCCAGGTTTAGGTTTAATTTAACTTCTATGAATATTTACTCAGATTTTACTTTTTTTAGTATGGTGAGAATGCATCTACTAAAAGAGTTCCACATTACATCATTACTGTTTTGTGGGGAGAAATAACAGACGATTGATGGCTTTTAAAATTGGGTGTGGTCACTGAAAGAAAGGGAGCAACTAATATTTCAGACGAAAAAGACACTATAAATATTCTGCACAGAATGAGATCTAAGGTTCTGTACCTCCTAGCCTCTGATCCACGAAGTGGCAAAGTGTCCCAGCTGCTAGCCTGTGCCATGTGAACTCCTACTGCAACCACTAGAAGGTGCTTTCAAGGGGTGGCTTCTCTCCTCAGCACTGAGTCATGAACAATATCATTTGCCGGCCAGTTGGAGCAAATGCAACAAAATGATTTTGCTACAGGTAAAGAAAGGGCTCCTGAGGTGTCAGCTTTAGGAAAGTGGATGAAATATGCCAGTGAGTGTAATCAACCCTTGGCCATCCTTGTAGAAAGATACTTTAGGTAAAGCGAATGACCCAATTCCCAATTTCTTGCAGCCAACACCCTCCTTGGCTTCACTGAGTGAGAAGTTCCATTTCTCATCCTTGTTTTGCTGTTTTATTTACACTCGTCTGCAACGTGGACTGGAACTCTAGTCTCCTTTCAGCCACACTAGACAGAGTAAATTAGAATGGCTGAGAACCCTCAGGCTTCTAAGCAGCAACGTTCTCCAGATCCACAGGATTCTTTTCCAGCTGCTCTGCTAACTGCTGCTCAGCTATTCTATAACTACATTTGCCCCATCCTCTGCTCCATTTGTCTCTACTCATCATCCACCCCTCCCTTTGCTTGGGTTCCAGTGATCTCTTTCCATCCTTTGTTGAGCTATACCAGTTAAACCTAAGCACCCAATTTTCTTCCTGCCTCCCTGCTTTCACACATTAACAAATGCAACCCTATTCCTTAAATTGATTCCTCAGAGGCTGTTATTTTTTCTCCGGAACATCCAGCAAGGTCATAGATGAGGAGTTTCTTTCTCACGCTTTAGGGAGACCAATACTGAGGAGATGTGGAGCTCAGCTAGATAGTAATACAGACTGAACTGTGCTAGTTTTTGTTTGCCCAAGTTTCTCTGGGAGCTTTTTGATGAGCTGGCACCCTCCTGAACTTGGCCGTAAGATTCAAATTAACCTTATTCACAGACCTTGAAGACAAGACAGAGCACTGTAACATATCAGCTGAAGGCAATTTCCTTCAATGGCTGTTTGGTTCCGTTCAATTTACTTACTCTGGAGTCGGATAGCACTAACTGAAGAGCACTAGTGTACATAGGACATGATCACAGCTTCTTCCTCTTCCTATCCCAATAGGGTAAACAGCAGGTTACCAGCTTTGCTTTCAGCTTTAGTGGAAGCAGATTTTGATTGGGGGCAATCAGGAAGCAGACAACTGAGAGACCATCTGTGTGCTTAGCAAAAGAGCCCTAAAATTCGAATGGTGGAAGCAGATCTGAACATCACCAGAGAGCTGTATAAAAAAAAATTTAAAGAAAGTTAGCCAAATCTCTGAATATTCTATGTATCTCTCTTTGCAATACTCAGACTGGAGCCATAGTTTACTTTGAACCCCATGGCTTTTCAATAAAGCTCAAAGAGGTTGCCCTGGTCAATAACAATAGCAATTGGGAGAATCACTCAAATAGGCATTTGTTTCATGGAGACAGAACATGCAAAGTCATGCTCATGACAGGAAACAGGATGACCACTCGCCTTATTCATATATTTAAGAACTAACATTTGTTTTCCTCTGTGCTTTGGGGGAAATTTGCAAAATGTTAAAAGTATAAAAAATAAAAGCTATGCATATTCTAAAACTTCATAAACATAATAACTTGTCATATTTTCTTCTTTTTCTATATATCTTAGTTTAAATGAGATTATACTGGGAGTATAATTTAATATAGAGTTCTTAAAAATTCTACCATAGTAATAACTTCCCTATGTTGTATATTCTTTTTAATGATATTTTAATGCCTGCACAATGGCCCTTTTCTCTTACATATTTAGCTTTTCCCCAACATTTTGCTTTTATAACAAATATAATGAGCATTACTGTGCATAAAATTTTTCCTGTATTTTGGATTTTTGTTTTTTCTTCTAGGATCGATTCCACCACCATTGAGGAAAGATTTTGACTCCACGACATGTTTATTTGGTGCGTGGATTTTTACTCTGATCTTATGGGGTTTGAGCACACTTGGTTAAATAATTTGTCTCCATCCAGATGTTGGGCATTGCCCAGTCAGGTCCTTAGTAAGCTTTTGTATTTCTCTCAAACTTGTCCTGGAACACCAGCTTTAGGATCCTAGTGACAAGATCATTAATTTAGTAATAAATTATATAAGAAATATATGTAATCAATAGCAGCTTTTATTGCACATACTACAGATCAAGTATTGTGCTAAAGTTTTTAAGTGGATTATCTAATTTAACTTTAAAGCAAGCTTTAAAGCAAGCTTTCCTGCTCATAAGAAGCACTTGGACTTGGGGCTAAAAATAACAGGATCTCAGGTGCAGGAAGGCATTTCATGTTTGTGGGCTTAGTTACCTCCCTAAAATGGGCAAAAACACTGGCGTTGCCTGACTTACGGTGCTAGCTGAGTGGTCCTAAGATGGTAAATTACTTACTAAAACTTTATAAAGGTTATAAAACTCTATGTAAAAGCAAGTTCTTAGTATTGGTTTTATTGGTAACTGGAAAAATACTTGTCCAGACCTTCCACAGCTTTGGCAGTTTAAATAAACCAATGTAATTAAAGCTGGGCCTGAGAAGGTTATAATTTCATATTTCTTTATTTTTGAAACAGATCACTAAATCCTGTAGAAAAGAGAAAAATATATTTATTAATTCTACAATTATTGTTACTGATAAGGGAAAACAGGTTAGTGCATATATGAAGAATCATGGATCACCCTATTGTATTGGAAATTCTATATAGGAGTTATTTGAGAGCTTTTGAAGTTTAATGTGACATTTGACATATCACTTTATTTATTGTTCAAATTTATGTAAGCAGGAAAGGAAACATAGCCTTTGTTACACCTGGGAGAAAATGGTTGAAAACACCTTATTACATGGCATACCGACAATGAAGTCAGCTATTAATAATTCTGTTTAAATAGGTTCAGTGATGATTAACCGTTGAAGCTTACTGGGTAACCGAAATATAATAAAAGCAAAGTGAAGTTCAGGTAGACATTTAGGAACAAGAAACCGAAGGTAATCAGTTTCACTGGCCTCTCTAATATCTTTGAAACCTAGGCCAAAATTTGACTTCTTTAAAAGCTGGTCTAATTAATCTTGCGTTGCCATAATCTCCTGTTTCTATTAGGCACACCCTTATTTATTCCTGTAGTACCATTCTGGCTTTTCTCTTCTTATATTGTTTTGGTCATTAACTCTTTGTGCCACTAAAGCATCTTTCTGGACAATCTTGACTGTGTTTGAATATCGGCCTAGGAATTATTTCTGCTCAAGCATAGCCTAACTAGGGGTCCATGGAAGAAGTTCCTCTTCTCCTTAGTAAGAATAGTTATCTTGCATTAATCTAACACAGGGGCCCTGTTGAGGGCATTTGTGAGTTGTAAAAGCCTCTCTTTCCAATTTTCAGATTGGGATTTTTGAATGTCATGAAGTACTAAACTGATTGAGAAGATAAAGAACAAGAAAAGTTTGGGAGGGATTTTGATTTTGAAGAAGAAATATGAAAGCATGTAAGGTATGTATCTTGTCTGAGATGCCTTTCGAATGGTGGGCCTTGTGCCATTTTGTAAGAATGTGTTGCATGGGGTTAACAAAGCAACATAAGTGCTAGAACACGTTTCTTTAGTCAAACTGGCTAATACATTACAAATTTTTTTTTTTGCGGTACGCGGGCCTCTCACTGTTGTGGCCTCTCCCGCTGCGGGAGCACAAGGCTCCAGACGCGCAGGCTCAGCGGCCATGGCTCACGTGCCCAGCCGCTCTGCTGCACGTGGGATCCTCCCGCACCGGGGCACAAACCCGTGTCCCCTGCATCGGCAGGCGGACTCTCAACCACTGCGCCACCAGGGAAGCCCCATTACAAAAATTTTTAAATAGTTTGCTACAAAACAAGCATTTTGAATATTCAGCAATGTTACAGTTCTGAGCCCTGCACCTTAAAGATAGAAGATTGTATCTTTAGGTGGGTGCAGGGGGCCAATCAGTCCCAAGTATAAATCACTCAGATTTGAGAGAGAACCAAGAAGAAATGTAGCAATTTGGTTTTCAATCTGTCATACAGAAAGATCAACCAATCTAAAGGGCATTATAAGTGTTTGCATTGCCCAAAAGTCAGAATTTGCAAACAAGCTGAAGTGATATTAAAAATAAATGTCGTAGGTTCATTCTTGTCTTTGCTATTATAGTTTTATTAGTCTTTCTCTTTTGTAGGGCTATCAAGGTGATTTAGTCTTGTTTACAAAAATGATACAGCACTTTGCAGTCACTGGATAGTGTTTGGTTTTCTTTAAAGATGCATATAAAGTACTCCCAAAGTCTAAGGATTTCTTAAAATTCATGCTACTCTTCAATGAAAAATGTAAACTATCCATGTATATTTATACAAAATATCTTTTCTTTGTGTTTTTGCTTAGTTTGTCCCCTCTGTTTGGATTTTCATTATCTTCTCTTGCCTTTCTGGTAAACTTCCGCTTACTCTTCGAGACTCAAATATGTTTCAGGAACTCTTCCAAGACCTTCACAAAGAGATAATTGCTTCCTCTTCTGTATTCCCATTGCATTTAATTCATACCTCTATGAAAGCACTTAGCATGTGTGGCTCTGGAGAAAAGGGACTATATTTTAGTTTTCTCTGACTATTTAGAAAAGAGTAGATACTCATTACATGTTTGTTGAATAAATGGATTACTATCTTAGGTCTAATTGATTCTGGCTAGCACCTACGTTTACTGAGTTCCATGGGACCATTGCAGGCAGTGTGGCCTGGTGCCAGGAGAGGGAAACAGAGTGGTTCCCTAAGTAGAGTCCATAGTTATTTTGGACAAAAACAGATGCTAGAGTGGTAATTTTCAAACCTGGCTGCAGATTAGAGCCACCTGGGGAGCCATTAAAACTATCAATGCCTGGCCCCATCTCAGACCCACTTAAATCAGAGTACTGGAGGTAGGGCCCAGGCATTGATAGATATTTAAACCTAATATACAGCCAGGGTTGAGTACCATTGAGCTTGAGATTGAGGAACCTGGGATTGTCAGATAGTGTCTATGCTGAAATGGAAACAGGACAGGAGATGAGTCAAAGAACTTGAACCCAGGAATGAAATCAAGGTTGATGTAAATCCATGAAATGGGGAGGAGCCCAAATCAGCACACAAAATAAAAGGCTGATTAATGCCAAGTTCAGTAATAATAGCCGGATAAGAGTCAGAAGTTAAGCATGCAGAATCAGAGACGGTCAGAGAGCCAAGTTTCTAATTGTCACAATTAGTTGCCAGAGATTATAAATTCCTTTCAAGCTGTGATTTGGGTCCATCTAGCTTGACAAACTCAGAGTCTCACCTCTGCAAGTCAAGGAGCTCCAAAACAAATTGGATTTATTATAAAGCCAGAAGTTTTATCTGTGCATACAGTCCTTCTTTCTCATATTATTCCCCTCACGAACACTGGAAAGTTTTGAGAAGAGACTTAGGAAAACACAATTTCCAGCAAAATTTCTCCCTTGCTCCTACTTACTATTATTATTTTTGGTGCAGTAATCATGTCAGGCCAAAGATAAGTGAAAGAACCCTTGGATACAAAGATCCAATGACTCTAATCTAGTACATTAAAAATATAAGCAGATTGACAAGTTCAGTTAATACTAGAGAGCTGAAAAACAAGATAAAATAATTTTATACAGCATTTCCTTTGGAAGATTTTATTATCTAATTTCATATGTATTTGTGTGAGATATTATTTAGTTATGGCTAAGCAGACTTATTTCAAAGTGTCCATCTCTATATTCATTTCACAACAAAAATTTTGACATATATTGAGTCAAAATGTCCCTCTCAAAGGCAAGGCTTTTTAGGGTTGCATTCAAAATACAAGATCCCTGATACAAGACTCTCTTTTTGATATCCAACTACTTACTTGCCATGTTTCCTTGGTTTTATCATATTTTTCATGGCAATAATCTGTACATAGGGAATTATTACAAGGACTTAGAAGTCAATGGATTTGGGAAAAGGGAGTCACTGGTGACATAGCAGAAAGTAGTTTCAGTAGCAGTGGAGTCTTAGCCAGATTATAAGGTGCTGAGAAGTAAGTGAGTGGTAACAAAATGCAAGCAATAGAAACAAATGCTTGGTTTTTGACAAGTTTAAAGTAATGGAAGATGCAAGGTTGAGTGGTAGCTGGAGAAAGGAGTAGTACTGAAGTAAATTTTTATTTTAGAATATTTATAGGCTTAGAAAGAATAACTAGAAGAAAATTATAAAGATAAATATCAAGAAAAAAGGTACCATAGAGACTGCTAATTGTTCCTCAATATCTGTCCCCTCCTTCCTCAGTAATAGAAATCTCATATCTTACCTGGGCATGTGCAAAGGTACATTCTCCAATCTCCTTTGCAGCTAGGTATGGCTATATAACTAAGTTCTGGTCCATGGGATGTAAGCAGAAGTGATAGGTGCACTTCCAGGAAGTGTTCTTAAAAGGAAGGCGTGTGCCTTTCTATACTTTTTTGTTTCCTGTTAGCTGGAATATGGACCTAATGGCTAGAGCTGCAGTTCTTGGCCTATGAGATAAACTTTAAGGTGGAAGCAGTATGCTGAGGATGGAAGAGCAACAAGATAGAAGGGATTTGTGACTTGATGGTTATGGAGCTAATATACCAGATCTGAGCTGCTTATGTTTATGCTTATGCTTTTAATTTTAATTTTTTAAATAGAAGTATAGTTGATTTATAATATTGTGTTAGTTTTAGGTATACAACAAAGTGATTCATTTATACATACAAATATGTCTGTTTTTTTCAGATTCTTTTCCCTATATAGGTTATTACAAAATATTGAGTATAGTTCCCTGTGCTATACAGTAGGTCCTTGTTGGTTATCTATTTTATATATAGTAGTGTATATATGTTAATCTCAAACTCCTAATTTATCCTTCCCCCCTTTCCCCTTTGGTAACTATAAGTTTGTTTTCTATGTCTGTGGGTCTATTTCTGTTAAGTATATAAGTTCATTTGTATATTTTTTTTAGATTCCACATATAAGTGATATTGTATGATATTTATCTTTCTCTGTCTGACTTATTTCACTTAGTATGATAATCTCTAGGTCCCTCCATGTTGCTGCAAATGACATTATTTCATTCTTTTTTATGGCTGAGTAATACTCCATTGTATAAATACAGAGTAATAGAAATAAAAACAAAAACAAACAAATGGGACCTAATTAAACTTAAAAGCTTTTGCACAGCAAAGAAAACCATGAACAAAATGAAGAGAAAACCTATAGAATGGGAGAAAATATTTGCAAATGATGTGACTGACAAGAGATTAATTTCCAAAATATACAAACAGCTCATACAGCTCAATATAAAAAAAGTCAAACAACCTAATCCAAAACTGGGCAGAAGGTCTAAATAGACATTTCTCCAAAGAAGACATACAGATGGTCAAAAAGCACATGAAAAGATGTTCAACATCACTAATTATTAGAGAAATGCAAATCAAAACTACAATGAAGTATCACCTCAGGCTGGTCAGAATGGCCATCATGAAAAAGTCTACAAATAATAAATGCTGGAGAGGGTGTGGAGAAAAAGGGAACCTTCCTACACTGTTGGTGGGAATGTAAATTGGTACAGCTACTATAGAGAACAGTATGGAGGTTCCTTGAACAACTAAAAATAGAGCTACCATATGATCCTGCAATCTCACTCCTGGGCTTATATCCAGAGAAAACCATAATTCAAAAAGATAGATGCACCCCAATGTTCATAGCAGCACTATTCACAATAGCCAAGACATGGAAGCAACCTAAATGTCCATCAACAGATGAGTGGCTTAAGAAAATGTGGTATATTTATACAATGGAATATTACTCAGCCATAAAAAAGAATGAAATAATGCCATTTGCAGCAACATGGATGGACCTAGAGATTGTTATAGTGAGTAAAGTAAGTCAGACAGAGAAAGACACATATCATATGATATCCTTATATGTGGAATCTAAAAAAATATGATACAAATGCTTATGTTTATCTTAGAGGGAATCTTCTGTCTTGTTTAAACCACTGTTATTTTTTTATCACTTGCAGCTGAACCTAATCCTAATTAGTATAGCAGATAATTGATAGGGGGTGGGATTGAAATTAAAGTGATAGATTTTACTTGACAAGGAGGGAGGGTACATACCTTACCTGAGGTAGGACAGAAAGAGGAGAGAATGTTTAAGAATCTAGTATGTTTCTGACGTTGGAACATCATCTCATCTTTGATGGTTTCAATTATCTCAGTAAAAAAGGAAGTCATTATCTGAAGGTGGAGCTCAGATTCAGTGTTAGAGAATGAAAGAAACTCTAGATCAGTACTACTCAAATTGTGGGTCCTTGAACCGGCACCATCAGCATCACTTGGGAACTTGTTAGAAATGCAGAATCTTAGGCTCCACTCTACACCTACTGAATCAAAATCCTTGGGGATGGGGTCCAGAAATATGTGTTTTTAACAAGATCCCCAGGTGATTTTTATCACACTAACATTTGAGGAGCACCGGGCTATGAAAATCTCTGTGGAGGAGCCAATAGAGAATTCATCAGTAATGTACAAAAGTGCATCTTTTGAGATGTGAATAGTAATCCTTGAAGTTCTACTGTGAATACGGCAAAGATGATAATGTTACTGATGATGATGACTTATCCAGGTTGCAGATGGGAGAAAATTTCCACAAGTTACAGTATTTCTTTATGGCCAAGTTAACATTGCATCACACTTTCACTCTGCTCCAAGATAGACAAAGCAAGACAGCAAGTTGGTTTAGCCCTGTTTCCCAAATTACTGTAATTCTGTGACCTATCTGGGCTGTCTAAACTGAGGTCATAAACCATTTGAAGGCACTGATATTAGAGTATTTGCATTAAGTTTCAAGATAATTGTATCTGGCCACTCCAATGTACATAAACAATATTTGAAGCAAAACTATTAACACTATAATTCCAGCCAGTTTCCTATGCTCATTTTTTTTGGTTGGTTGTGGGAAAGCACTGGAGAGGGAGGACCAAAAATTGACTCCCCTTTCATAAAACAATCTTATTTATAGGTTAAAGTTTAGGGGCACATAGTCCAAATCTTGTGCCTATTTTGATCTTTTACTTTCTCTGTAATTGAATATTTTGTGTTGGGCTGTGGTCAACATTGTAAAGACTTTTGAAAACATCATTAGGACTGTAAAATATGTGTAGATTTATGCACATTTACACTAATATCCCATTCTGTAGTTTTTTGTGTGTGTTTTTTTTTTTGCAGTACGCAGGCCTCTCACTGCTGTGGCCTTTAGGCTCCGGACGCGCAGGCCCAGTGGCCATGGCTCACGGGCCCAGCCGCTCCGCGGCTGGTGGGGTCTTCCCAGACCAGGGCACGAACCCGTGTCCCCTGCATCTGCAGGCGGACTCTCAACCACTGCGCCACCAGGGAAGCCCCCGTTCTGCAGTTTTTAAAAACAAGATGACTTGCATAAAGCTTCTACTGCACTAACTCAAATAAGCTCTCCAAATCCCTTACATTTCCAACCACTACCAAGTGCATAAAACTAAAATTATACCAAGATGCCTCCATGTGAAAATAAAAAAAAAAGAACAATGCAAAAATAAACTCATATCTCCAAACTCTCAAAAGTTCAATTTGTCTTTGGCATGGGTTTTGGGCAAGAAGTCAGCTATTTGATCTGAATCAGTTCACTCATCTCATTTTGCCATAAACAGTATATGGGGACATGTCAAATCTGAATTAATATGGCAGAAGGAACAGAAAGATAAGGAAGAAGAATTATTTTGTTTATATGGAACTATTCTGGTCGCAAGACAAGAAAAAAGGAAAGGAAGTCTGACCTATGGCTAATATCTATTTATTTGTGATCATAATCAGCTTCTTGTTCAAAGTTTCTATGCATATAGGACTTAGGCTGTTGTATAATTACTGTGATGCTCGTTAAGATACCATTTACTTTTATTAGTATTTTAAATCCATCCTTTGCTAATTTAAGCAAAGGGCTTTGGTAGCCAAATGTACTTAAATTGAAATCTATACATTTTGGGAAATGTATAATAACTTAAATAAAGACTCCAAATGCAGTACTAAAGGCCTCCCCAGACCCAGGAAGTATTGTTGCTCAGCAGGGACTCATTTGTGACATGATCATTGATCATTGGACCATACAAAAAAAAAATAGTTTAAAAAGAGGTTGAGTGGGGTTAGCAGTGTATCAGTCTCCTACAAATCTTTGTTCCAACACTGCTTTACTTTTCAGTGCCTTGTCTAATGGTGCTGATGAAGTATTTCACATGTTGCATTGTAGTCAGAAATAGTTTTAGTCCAACAATGAAGCTCTCATAGAAAAAATATGACAAGAACATCTTCAACTAGCGATTGGCCGGAACCCACGTATTCAGAGAATTTGTAACAATTGCAACAACCGTATTTAATACTAAATGTTACTTTGTTCTAGATAGGGCTACAAGCTTTACATAAATTATCTCCTTTGATCCTCACAGCACTTCTATGAGGTGGGTACTATTAACATTCCTGCTTTAGAGATGAGAAAACTGAGGCTCAAGAAGCCAAAGGCCTCGGAGTTGCTCAATCACAGAGACAGGATGGGAATCTACCTTCTTCTCCCTCTACAGCCCTTGATTTTAACGACTCCTTCACTAAACTGCTTAATTGTGAATATCAGGAGTGGCAGTGGGGTTATTTGTAACTTCAGTTTTGCTATTTTAAAATCTATCTTCTTGTGTGCAGCATGGACTCAAATAAATACACTGTTAATTCTATTTGATAATTCTATTTGGCAAAGTGACAGACCAGATGCTTGGATATGTTGACTGAACTGGCCAGTCAGTCCAGTTATAGTGGACAATCCTGTAATTCACAGGAAAAAGCAGCCTGAAGACTTCACAGAAACCTTACTGTAATACTTCAATGGCTTTTGAGTGGGCTATCCACTGCCCTGATTAACCTTTACGAGGTAAAATTGCTATTTCTTTCTTGCACGAACTACTTAGGCCACCATTTGGAGGTGGAGGGCAGTAAGTTCTACTTCGGATAGCACTGTGGTAGGTTCAGATCCAGAATATCTTTCTGAGGACTACAATCTTAATTTCATCTCTGAGAGGCAGGTACAATATAGGATGTACTAATCTGGATGTTTTACTTTCAAATATTTATCTGGAAAAAAGGTTGACCCTGTAATTGTTTAGTGACTTTTACGTCAGCTTTCCAATCACCTGATAGTTCTCCTACCAAAAGACTCATCCTCACTCTTTACTTAATTGCCAATGAATCTCTCCATTATCTCCCACTAGAATGCAAACTCCATAAAGGCAGAGGCAGTGTCACTCTTGTTTACAGTGGTATTCTCTGTAGCTGCCATGGTGCCTTGAACAGAGTAATCGCTCAATGTTTTTTGAATGAATGAATGAGAGAGCAAAGACACATGTGCTTGCTTCTGAGCAAAGATCGTTTTGCACCTGGAGTTGCCATCCAAAGTGTAGAACATGCAGTAGCACGAGCAAGAACGTGCAGTGATTCTCAACCCTGCCCGCACCTTAGAATCATCTGAGAAACTTTTGAAAATATTTTGACAAAATGCCTGAGCCCACACCAAACTGAGGCTGAATATCTGGGGGTGATCCTGACTCGGTGAATTTTGACAGCCTACATTGTTGAGCATACGAATCACCTGGGGATGTTGTTAAAATGCAGATTCTGGGCTTCCCTGGTGGCACAGTGGTTGAGAGTCTGCCTGCTGATGCAGGGGACATGGGTTCGTGCCTCATTCCGGGAAGATCCCACATGCTGCGGAGTGGCTGGGCCCGTGAGCCATGGCCGCTGAGCCTCCGCATCCGGAGCCTGTGCTCTGCAACGGGAGAGGCCACAACGGTGAGAGACCCGTGTACTGCAAAAAAAAAAAAAAATGCAGATTCTGTTTTAGTAGGTTTGGGGTGGCGCCCAAGATTCTGCATTTCTTAAAAGCACTGCAGTGATGCCCATGCTACTGACATGGACCATAGGTTAAATAACAAATATCTAGAAGGTAATAAGCAAAAGGTTTCGACTTCCTTATAGGCCTTGAGGGTCAGAGAGATGAGCTGGGTAAATGTCACTTGGTATGTGTTAGGCACTGGTCTAGGAGATTACACGCATTATCTGATGTCTAAGAAGAGCAGGTGTGGGATGCTGCTTGCAGTGAGGCAAATTGCTGTAGAATTTGAAGCATAGAATTGGCTTAGGCTCACGGAGGGATCTTCTGAATTCCTTAAATATCACGTTTTCTATTTCTTTTTCCTCAGTCTGACTCAGCATGGAGCTCTGGTGTTCAATAAAGACATGAGTTCTGTATCTATGCTAAGCACTTGGGTGAAGACTGGAAAATAGTTGAATATTTGGATATTTTCAAATATTGAGATTTGGCATGCATAGACACAGCCAGAGGCCCAGGGTCTGTTTATATGATTTAGGGCCTCAGTAAGCATTTGCTGTGAGATTATAGTTTATTTGCTCAAACACTGACATCTATTCTTAAAGAAAAGAATCTCTATGTAGAAAAGAGAACACATGATAAGCAGACAACATCCATTTTCTCTGAATCAGATGCGTTATTAGTTTCTTGGAATAGTAATTAATTTGGGGGCAATTCAATTCAGATTTCTTGGGAAATTTATATAGCTAACATTCTAGACACTTTTAAAAATTAACAGTCCAGCCCAATTCAGTTTAACCCATTAATGTCATGTCTGTCATAAAATTCTGCCCTCATCCATTGTTGGTTAGCCTTGTGTTTGGAAGACTCAGAGAGTAGAAGGAGGCATGATGTGGTTGGAGGGGAGGGCAGGGCTGGAGATGACTTGCTATCCTTTTCCTTGTAGTTTCCTTGTACACTCTCGTACACTTGTACTCCTTGTACACTCTTGTACACTTGTACAAGTGTAGTTTCCTTGTACACTCTAGTAGAGTTGGGTTTGAGATTGTAAATAGGAGAGATGGCAGGTTTCTTCTCATACAGCTGGTCATCTGTTGTTGACAAAGATGCTCCTCTGGATTCACCCTGGCTTTATCTGGTTCCATCTCCTACTCGTGGCCTTCACTGATCTACATAGATGGTTGGTATCGTTTTCTTGGGAGGGAGCACTGTTCTTGCTTATGGTCCACATCCCTAACTTCTTCTCTGGCTCTCTGTCTCCTCCTGTAATCTCTCTTTTCCTCATGATGGGCCATGGCCACAGCTGAAGTCCTCTTTCATGTCCTCAAGCATTAAGGGCTGATCTCTTTTTTGGAAAACTATCATGGTGTTTTCTTATTCCTCTGCTGCAGGCTACTCAAGAAAACCTGTCACTTCAGATAAGCTGGCAACCCCTATATGTTCATATCTACTTCAATTAATGAGAAATACATCAAGCTCTCCTAAGAATTCCCTCACCAAGGTCCACTCCATCCTTATGGAAGCACAGAGATGGGCCTGTAGTTTATAGCTTCGCAAGTATCCAGCTAGGAAACAAGATAATAGCCTCACTTTCTTGCAGGGAGCCCTTATTTTCTTGATTCTTCCCTCCACTTGACTTTGGGAGGGAGTAACTCTCACCCTTTCCCACGTAGTGAAGAAAGGGAAAAGACTTTTCATTGTAAATTGGCAGTCTTGACAACTCTAATAATTCCCTCTTGTCTCCCACTCTCCTGGTCTTACATGGATTGGCCAAGGAGTAGAGGCTTAGGGCAGTGGCTAGTGGTTTCATGGTCAGTTTTTCCACTTTTTGTAAGTCTTTATGAGAGTTTCTGGACCCAACTGTTGTTGGGTTGCCTAAGAAAGTGTTTAGAGATTCTTTTTTCCATCTTTGAAGCTTCATTGCCTATTCCAGGGCAATATGAAAAGTCCCGCTAAATATCTCATTATATATAGAAGAAATCTATGTTAAAATTTAGTGGGGTTAAACCAAACCATTCCCTATTTCAAACATACAGATCCAGACTCGTACAAGTTACACATATCAGCTTATTACCATGGCCAACCTTTGGGCTTGCTAGATTCTCAACAGAGCAGACATCTTACCTGTAGCCTTCCTATATGCCTCTAGTCCAAACTGATTTTCAGTCTATGAAATTTTACTGCATTTGCAATCTAAACCAGAGGTTCGCCCCCAGGTATCACACATGATTGATGGATTCACTTATAAGATAAAGTTCTGTGGATTTAGTCAAGACTAGGAACAATTTCCAATGAACTAGCAATAGCTTCCTCCTTTTCTCCCACTCAAGGAAGCATACTGGATTGCAAAGCATGAGTGATATTAAAGCAATTATCTTAAAATTGCTCTTATTTATTAAGAATTATTTTTACATTTTGATACTTTTTATTAGTAATAACTTATTTGTGATACACTTTACTACTGATCATGACACCCATTTCAGAAACTGCTGATTTACACCAAAAGTCTTAGTGCTTTATATTCTCTAGTTTTGTTCTCAAGAAAATTGCAGGTCTCCTAGAGGCAGGAATTGTATCTAATGTATACCTAATGCTTAATAAATTGTATTTTAGGTAGATAGGTAGATAGACAGGCAGTACTCCCAAATATATATACTCAGTACTTTAGTTGAGCTGGAACATAGATTATTAAGCCAGTAGTGACTAGAGAAAAAAAGTGTTATTTTTTTATAACCTCTTATCGTATTAAGGAAAGATAGGGATTTGACTTTGAATTGGTCTTTGTCACAATGTCTACATTACTGTTTTAGGGTCAAGAAATGCTAGGAAGCTAGATATTTATTCATATATTTATTCCATATTTAATGAGTACCTACTATGTGCTCATCACCATTTAATAGATACCATGAGTAAGATATAGTCCGTGTCACTGATGACCTCACAATCTACTGGAAGGAGGAGCATATTATTAAACAGTCAATTACATTATGCTGTGTCCTAAGTTAGGGGAAGTATAGAGTGGTATGGAAGCATATGACAGGGGTACTAAACCCTGGCCTGATTCCGGTGGCCATGGAAAACTTCCTAAAGGAGATGACACTTAAGCTGGGATCTAAAAGAAGAATGAGTGGGAGTGGTGGGGAGGGGTCTGGGCAAAGGTAATAGCATAGGCAGAGGCCCAGAGTCATTTGAGAGCATTCCTGTTTCAGGGAACCAAAGAAGTTCAATAGAGCAGGTATGCAGATTATTGAGTCAGGAGTGACTCAAGAGGTTCAGTCACAAAGGGCCTTACATGTCGGGCTAAGAACTTTGAGAGCAATGCACATAACTGAAGGGTTTTAATTAGGAATGTAACATGATCATATTTACATTTTAAAAGCATCACCCTGGCTGCTAGGGATGAATGGATAGAAAGAGGGCAGGATTAGAGAGAGGAAAACCAGTTAAGAAGCCAGTAATTCAGATGATAATGATGAAGACATGATTTTTCATCAGCTTTTTAAGCTTTTATCTCTTTTCAGGTGGCCAGATTCTTTGTTCCCTCAAAACCAGCTGTCTTCATAGATTTCTCATATAGCCTATCCCTCCTCAGCTGGCACTCCAATCGCGTGCTTCTTAAAATTAAGTAAGTGGAGGTTCATTATTCACTTTATGTTTTCTATAGATCTTCCCAAGTCTGGAATGTTTTCTTTCCACACTTCGTTTGTCATACATTCCCTCTTTCCTTGCATCAGTAGTCTTCATCAGACTAAGTGTCCTAAAATGTTTTGTAGGCTAGGTTCTTCCAAAAGCAAACTCAGAGTTTCAGGAAGCTTATTTTTATTTTTTTAAATCATCTTTATTGGAGTATAATTGCTTTACAATGGTGTGTTAGTTTCTGCTTTATAACAAAGTGAATCAGCTATACATATACATGTATCCCCATATCTCCTCCCTCTTGCGTCTCCCTCCCACCCTCCCTATCCCACCCCTCTAGGTGGTCACAAAGCACCGCACGGAGCTGATCTCCCTGTGCTATGCGGCTGCTTCCCGCTAGCTATCTATTTTACATTTGGTAGTGTGTATATGTCCATGCCACTCTCTCACTTTGTCCCAGCTTACCCTTCCCCCCCCCCCAGGAAGCTTATTAAGCTGTGTTCTCAGGATCAGCAACTGTGGGAGGAGAAAAGAAGGGAAGAAAACAAGAGCGGGCTGTGAAACAGTCACAGCAAAGGCCTCAGCCAATCCCAAGGTGAGCTCTGAAACTAGGAGAGTCCTTTGGAGTTGTCCCACATTATGATGAGCTTTATATTTCTGTCTTGACTACATTTGGTCCCTGGGAAGGGATTATGAACTTAGAAGAGGCAGTCTCTCCAGCTAATGGCAACTTCTGGAGAGGATTGGCAGCTGAGGGCAGTCAGCCAGAGGCATTCCCAGAAGCTGGGAAATAAGCCCTTCAGTCCTTAAGTGGAATCTTGAATGTATCACAGCATCCACTATGAAGGTCTTTCTTGGAATAATAATTCTATGAGACGTTAATTGGTGTTCCATGAAAAAAAATATTATTTCTGTGGTCAAATAAGTTTGGCAACCGCTAGGCTGAACAAGTTTCTTTACTGGAAGAATTCTTAGAAATTTAAATATGCTGGTATGCATGGTGTATTTCCAAGGTGGAATAGAATGTGTAGAAGACGGTAACCATAGGTGACCAGAGAACACATTTTTTGAGGAGTATCTCCTAAGCATAGTGCCACTAAATATCATTTTGACAAATGCTGCTCCGGAGGCAAAGAAGACAGAGTAAATGTTATGGTCATGGGGACCTGGAGCTCTATTATCTCAGATTTTGTCTCAAGGGTCCAACATAGCAAATAACCCATCTTGCTTCAACTATTAACAAGGTCTATTGCCCTTGATTAGATTTCTATAGACTATTAATTCTGATCAACAACTGAATCAAACAGGACTTATTTCTTAATGAAAATCTAGCTTAGTGTGGAGAGAAAATGTTTGCTTTATGGCTGATCATACTTCTTATTCTGATGGGCTTATGGGGTTAATGTGTTTTGTTTTTGGAAATTGACACTGGTTACAATAAACTCAACTTTGCTTTCAAGAAAAACCTGTCATGTGATAGTATTGCTGTATGATACAAGGAGGCCTTGAAAATAATTCAAAGTAAATTAGAACTTTTCTCAGCCTGATTCCATGTCAACTTTTGCATCTCTGTGATTATTGACTCAATTGTTAAATCCATTTCCTCACGGTCCTCTTTTTGAAAGAGTTCTCACCTCAGTATGTCTGCTTACCTGACTTTCATATAAATTAATTCAGGTAAAGTTACAATCAGACAAAAGGTAGTTTAAGGAATAAAAAAGGAACTCTTCACTGAATTGTGCTACCTGTACTGGAGAAAGTTGATGGATAGGAAGACATAATACTTTAAGAATACACTTTGAAAAGTTGAGAGAAATATTCACCTTCAGAAATGGCAAAGAAGGCCCTGAATGCCCACTGTGATCTGAAACTCCTTTTGTTATAAGCATCATGGCATTATGCTCTGTCAAAGTCAGTAGGAAATAATATGTGACTTTGAGCATGAATTTTCAGTATCACTCAGAGGTGTGTGTGTGTGTGCGTGTGTGTGTGTGTGTGTGTGTGTGTGTGTGTGTGTGTGTGTAGAGGGATAGAGAAAGAGAGAGAAACTTGCTTAGAGGTAAGATTATACTACAGGAGTTTATCAATGGGATAAATTTTGGCTGGAGGAATGATTATCTTAAATTTAAAAATTAATTGCAATGCTTTACAGTCCTAATATGCTGATTTGTTTGTCAGAGGTTATGAACCTTTCTGTCAATCTGAGCTTGTTAATCTTGGGTGGTAGAATTTTGTTTTATTTTGTTATTATTTTGTAATCGAAATAGTGTAAGTGCCTCTTCCTGACCAAGCTTTCATTTTAAAAAATAATTCCTCAAATTGGATTTTTTTCAAGCTCTTCAATATATTTGATTACTGTAGGAACTGACTGGAGAAAAAAAGCTTAATTGGACTCAGCTAAATAGAAATGAAGTTACATGTTCAGAAATATACTGGCTTTTGAAGACAAGATAAAACTACATTGTAGGGAAGTGCAAAAAGGACTTTTTCAATAAATGAATTATTAAAGTCCTAATAGGATGTGCTTCTCAGAGATTTGGCGACCAACTCTTTTCCTGTCTCAAACGACTTTTGACTGGTGATGTGCTGTCTGCATGGTCCCGATCACCTTCTCTTTTGCTTAGCAGTCGCTGAAGGAGGCAAGCACGTTGTGAGAAATAGCAATAGTGAAGAGCCTAGGATATCAGAAATCTGGGGACAGTGGCATAAATCACAAGTTGCCTGACAGAACAGAAGTGTGGCTTTATCCCTCCTTGACCCCTGCTTCCCTTTCCAAAGAAATGAATTGCTATTACCACTGATACCAAAATATCACCACTCTCCTTTTTTTATTCCACCTCCATTCCCACCCAGACAATAAGAAAGGACTTGGTTCAGCTAGTCTCCCTGCATTGCAGATGTACTGGGTTTTTTTTTTTTTCAGTGTTTAAAAAAATTTTATTGGAGTATAGTTGATTTACAGCGTTGTGTTAGTTTCAGGTGTACAGCAAAGTGATTCAGTTATACATATACATATATTCATTCTTTTTTAGATTCTTTTCTCATATAGGTTATCAGAGAATACTGTGTAGAGTTCCCTGTGCTATACAGTAGGTCCTTGTTGGTTATCTATCTTATACACAGTGGTGTGTGTGTGTTCATCCCAAGCTCCTGATTTATCCCTCCCCCCTACGTTTCCCCTTTGGTAACCATAAGTTTGTTTTTGATACAGATATACTGTTCTTAATGTTTATTTGTTTCCTTTAGTTTTACTAGCATTTTCCTTTTATATAATGTATAAATATGATCTGTAGAAACCTGGGCAGTAGGAAATCAAAATACTCATTGGGCCAAAGATGTTCGCAAAATTTTTAAATAAGAAGGACCATTCCTAACACTAGGGCAGCAGCCCTTAGCACAAATGCAGGTGAACCCAGACTTTGAAATAATCAACTTGTAAAACACACATGTAAACAACGGGACTCTGAGCCTTGACTTTCTACTCTGAGGCTGGAGTCCTGGTGTTATTTACTTATCAGAAGACATTGCAAAGAATCTTAGAACTTTTAGGAGTTATTCAGGTTGAGCTGTAAATAGCAAGGTAGTTTAGATCAGACTGCAGAACTAATTCTCAGGGAAGCCCAGCCTCCCTGTGGTTGGTCTCCTGCCCTAGATTCTTTCTCTTTCTTCCTACTGAGTTACTACTTACACTTTAATTTGTCATACTGTCTGAATTAGGGATGGAGGATGTATATTTTGAAAAGGAACATACCTCTGGGAGAATTATTCACACTTTGATGTGAATCGTTCAGTAATACACGTTGTTCCTGATTAACTGCCTAAGACCAGCTGCTCTGTTTTATCAGGGTGAAGGGAAGTACTTAGTTTTGGCTCAGTGCTGGAGAGGGAACATGGGGATGACACAATAAGGCAGGGCTTCTAAAAGGAGAAACATTAGGAAATGCCTTGAGAGGATAGGAAGAGATCAGTTTTTCTTTCACCTTATCACCCTTTTCCAATCAAATGCCACATGATCCCCTACTTCCTACAAAGGAAGTAGGAAACTTCCTTTCAAGGAAGTTTCCTACTTCCTTGAAACGTGATACGATACCATTAACTTAGCTATCTTGCGAGTTAAGTAAGCATCTGCCACCTAGCTGACTAAATTGATAATCATTTATAGTATTGTTTATTAATTCACAGTGATAAATAACTATCACAGTCGCTGAAATACTCCAAGTCTGTACCACCAGCAATTTTTCTCCCTGTAAGCACTTACATGGAGCCCAAGTCAGAAAGCTGTTTGGTGAAAATGGAATGAAAACAAAGTTTGAAGCGAGCTAAACAATTCTCTAATCCAATTCTTCCCGATACCACTTAAATGTCTAAACCCTATTTCCATATTTCTCTCCTGAAAAGAAGTTCGTCCTCACAAGTAGGTTTTATGTGACTCAACAAAAGAGAATTCAAATAGCCAGTTGCTGTTTTTTTGTTTGTTTGTTTGTTTGTTTTTGCGGTACGCAGGCCTCTCACTGCTGTGGCCCCTCCCGTTGCGGAGCACAGGCTCCAGACGCGCAGGCTCAGCGGCCATGGCTCACGGGCCCAGCCGCTCCGCGGCATGTGGGATCTTCCCGGACCGGGGCACGAACCCGCGTCCCCTGCATCAGCAGGCGGACTCTCAACCACTGCGCCACCAGGGAAGCCCCCAGCTGCTGTTTTTAATCAAGTTTTCCTAATTGGTTTTGAGTATAAACGTATTTTTTTTCATTTTCACATTCAGTTGAATGATGAGAGCAAACTTCAATTTCAATTCAATTCAACTATGAATTTCATTGATGTACCCAATCCTGGGCTAAGTGCTACAAGGGACCTAAAGGCATTATATCAGAAAGCCCTAGTCCACCATTGTGATAGTTAATTTTGTACGTCAACTTGACTAGGCTAAGGGATGCCCAGATAGCTGGAAAATCATTGTTTCTGGGTGTGTCTGTGAGGGTGTTTCCAGAAGAGATTAGTATTTGAATTGGTAGACTGAGTAAAGATGACCAAAGTGGGTGGGCATCATTCAATCAGTTGAGGGCCAGAATAGTTAAGGAGGAAGAGGGAATTTGCTCTCTGCCTGAGCTGGTGCATCCATCTTCTCCTGCCCTGTGACATCAATGCTACTGGTTCTCCAGCCTTTGGACTCCAATTGAACTATACTACTGGCTTTCCCGGGTCTCCAGCTTGCAGAGGGCAAATCATGGGACTTCTCACACACACTGGTTGTTTTTCAGGAGAACTCTGACTAATATAACAATTTAGTCCATTTAGACCCAACCCCTACTGTCCAAGTAAAATTAGGGTAGCTCCTTAGGCATGATTCTTCCTGTCCCTTCCTTGACCATGCCACAGAATTTATAGTTTACAGTGCACTATTGGTGGCTTGTGACAACCCAGTGCTGTGGAGTGGAAGAATTCATAGTCATCAATTACGCTGCTGGAGAATAGCAGACATAAAGGATCAGGTTCTTCTTTTTTTAAAAATTTTTTTTAACATCTTCATTGGAGTATAATTGCTTTACAATGGTGTGTTAGTTTCTGCTTTATAACAAAGTGAATCAGCTATACATATACATATGTTCCCATATCTCTTCCCTCTCGTGTCTCCCTCCCACCCTCCCTATCCCACCCCTCTAGGTGGACACAAAGCACCGAGCTGATCTCCCTGTGCTATGCGGCTGCTTCCCACTAGCTATCTACCTTACGTTTGGTAGTGTATATATGTCCATGCCACTCTCTCACTTCGTCCCAGCTTCCCCTTCCCCCTCCCTGTGTCCTCAAGTCCATTCTCTACATCTGTGTCTTTATTCCTGACCTGCCCCTAGGTTCTTCAGAACCATTTTTTTTTTTTAGATTCCATATATATGTGTCAGCATACGGTAGAGGATCAGGCTCTTCTTAAAAATAAGGCCTTATTTTCCACCAAGAGCTAGCCAGTTGTTCCAGAATAATTTGCTATTCCACCATTTACCCACTGATTTTAAATATCGTATCCTATACTAAATTCCCTAGTCATTAGCTTTTATTTTTGAACTCTCTTTGGGTTTCGTTACTGTATCTGTCTCTTCATTCATGGCATAAAACCATTTTAATTTCTTGAGCTTTATAATGCTTTTGAAAATGTCTGGTAAGGCTAGCCATCACCCTTGTGGGTATTAGCTTGGCTATTCTGGATATCTTCATGTGCTTATGTTTTTGTGTTTGATGTTGAGAATCAGCTTAGCTGGTTCCAAATATATCCTTCAGGATTTTTATTGGGATTATGTTAAATGTATAGATTATTTTAAGGATTTACTTTTCCTATCACTGAACAAGATATAAGATATGTGTTTAAATTTATTTATGTGTATTAAACTATTTTTATGCTTTCAGTAAAATGTTAAATATTTCTCTTTGTGCATTTATCATGTTTTCTAGATGTTTTATCTTTTAATTTTGAATTGCCTCCATAGCTATGTTTATATTACCTTTCTCATTTCTTACTTCATATATTTGTTACTTCTCTATATTACACTTTACTAAATTACCCAGAGCTTTATATATTTTATTGGAATTTTCACAGAACTACCTCTTTACTGCTTATTACTTCTTCTGTTCTCTAAATCATAAGTTTCTGATTTAATCTTTACTAATTCTTTATTTCTGTTTTTCTCGGACCTGTTTTTTCCTTTGCGAGCTTTATTTTTAGTTAGAGTCTAAGTAATATATGTTTTCATTCTTTATACTTATTAAGAAGAGTACTTATAGCTATGAATTATTATGAGTACAGCTATTGGGATATTCCATACTTTTGATATATAAGGAGTTCTTGGTCAGACACTTTATGTATACATCAGATTTATGACTTACCAACTTATACAGTACCAGAATGGGAAGAAAATATGAGTAATCAATTGAGACAATGTCCTCATTATACAAGTGAGGGTACATGTTGTGAATCCTTATCTCTTGATATAATTAGCCCATTCCTCTTGACAACAGTTACTCAGCAATTAGAAGACCGCCCACCCCCACTCCCAACCCATCTGAAATTACAAGTGTTTCTAAATTTTCTAACTTCTAAGGCATGGCTTATCTGTTTTCCAAACGTTGACTGAATATCTGTGTCAGTGTGATATAGAAGAATGAAAATAGACTCTGCCCTCAAGAACTGTGTAACTTTGGGCAAGGCAGGTAACCTCTCTGAATATCATTCCCTGCTCTGAAAAATTAGGATAATAATACCTCTCTCTTGTGGTTGTTCTGAGCTCACATTTATAAAACAATCATAGTGCTAGCAATAAAAGCTGGTTTTCTCCCCACTCCTTTCCCCGCTCCAAATGCCAGGCTTTTCCAATCTCTAGCTCACTGTTAAGCTCTTTTTCTGTCCTTGTATGTTGATCAGAAAACCTTGACTGCTACTGGTTTGGAGACGTGTTTAGGGATTTATGCTCTCTTGCTTTCCACCGGGACATATCAGAGGGCCAATTTTACTGTGGGTAAAAACTCTTGAAATATTGTTAATAAGTGAGATGTGCCAATATTAGTGTTGTAGTGATGGGAGTGGGGTGAGAGGTCAGATGCAGGTAGGAGAAATAGATTCCTCATAAGAAGCATTATTGTAGTCAAGACACAATCATACTCAAAGCCACTTGTTTGCCTGTTTTTCCATTTGCCACTTCATGAAACAGCAGTTCTCAATCTATGGTCTGAGGAGGCCTGCAGGGGTCCCTGAGTTCCTTTCTGGGGATCTGCACTGTCCTTCCCTTTCCACCTACATATCTGTGTAAGGTTGCGTTTTCTTCATATACTTCAGCTAAACAACCGATTGAACCCAAAAGCAGTTATGAAAATCCTGCTGTCTTCTATCAAGTCAAAAATATGAAACAGTGCCATTCTTCTCACTATTTTAAAAATTTTGAAAATATAATCACTTTTCAAGAAAATGTTATTTATGTTGATACACACGAGGTTTATTACTGTTGTTTAAATGAATAAAAATAAATATTCTTTTAATTTCACAATTTTACTTTCTAATATGGTAAATATCGATAGGTAAAATCTGCATAAACAAAAATGCTTTTTGGAGTCCTCAATAATTTTTAAGAGTATAAGGAGGTTCTGAGACCAAAATATTGAGAACTGCTGGTCTAGAAATTAGATTACAAAGTTATAGTTATGATGCAAATTCCTCTCTATTACGGATCAACAAGCTACTGCTCACAGGTCAACCTGCAGTCTTCCTCCTGTTCTTAAAAATAAAGTTTTATTGGAACACAGCCATACCCATTTGTTATGAATTGTCTATGGCTGCTTCAGTGCTACAATGGCAGAGATGAATTGTTGAGGCAGAGACTATATGACCCACAAAGCTTAAAATATTTACTCTCTGGCTCTTTATAGAAAAAGTTCACTGATTCTGCTCTATAGTATAGAATGTCTGTGTACAAATTTTTAAAAGTGAAATGTATTTCTCTTTGATTCATTCTAGTAGTCTCCTTACATACAGAGATCAAATCAATCTTGATGATCAATGAGGAGACAGATGGTACAGCTGTATTGCACAAAATCACCCAATAAATATTTACTGATAATCTACCATGTTCCAGATACCATGCTAAGTAATGAGAATATAATGCAGAACAAAACAGATATTGACATTATCTTCATGGAGATGTATCCTGTTTACTCAGGCTCATTTTTGCTCTGTTTATTAAGCTAGATCATGCCTAACTTGAACACACCGTGGCTTAATGAACCTTTGTCTAAAATAGAGACATCGACAACTGTGTGAAATATGCAGATTTTCTGATTGATTGTGGTCCTTTGAATGGAAGTCTAAGGGCTACCAAATCTGGATTTGGAGAACACATGACATTTGCATCCAGTGGAGATGAGAAAGACGTGTGCTAGGGGGATGTAGCAGTATCTGTTTATTAGTTCAACAATTTGAATCTTAGTTCCTGGACCAGGGATTGAACCCGTGCCCCCTGCAGTGGAAGTGCAGTGTCTTAATCACTGGACTGCCAGGGAAGTCCCATAGTTCAACAAAACTTTATTAAGAAACTTCTATGTACTGGACACTATGCTGGTGTATGACTCCCATCCTTCTATGCTTACCAAGTCATTAGGGTGAATCATGCCATGTTAGATAAAGGGAGAAGGGATAATAATTATTATACTGGGATGTTATTATTTCTGAATTCTAGTCCTTCACTGAGCTGTGTAGATGGCCATGGAATAAAGGATTGGTAACTTTTTTTTTCTCAATGCCCAGAATAAGATGACAATGATGTTATTTCATATCTCTTTCCTTGAATTTCAAAGATGGACCTCAGTTACAGGAAAAATCATATATGCAGAATGGCTTAGAGTTAGAAGAGATTTAACTCGTTCAAATCTGAAATTGAGACGCTGAGAGATAAAGTGGTTTGCTTAAGATAATATACCTAGTTTGTGGGGGACTGGGAACTAGAATCCCAAACATGAGCTCTTTCCATTGAACCACACTATTCGCTCTCTTTTCCAAAGTGTTTACTGTGAAAGAGACACGAATATTACGTGTAATCTACTGCGTTGTCAGGACAAAAACATGAAATTAAAATCTATCCATGATGGGATCACGTCTCTGAGTGGTTCATAATTAGATACAGTCATTCATATGGGAAGTAGATTCCCAAAGCAGTGACAAGGAGAGGCAAAAATAAGCATCGTTTCATGGATTAGGATAATTGAGGGAAGGAGGGTGAGGCAGGAGTCAAATTACTGAAAAAGACAGGAGCACATGACCAGTAAACCAACTAGCAGTAACACTGTCTTTTTGTGTTTGTAACTAGAGAATCAATTCGAATTGTGACTCGGTGGGTGAAGTATTTTAACATCTCTAAGCTTCTGGTTTCCTATATGTAAAAATGAAGCTAAATAAATATACCTACCCCATAGGACTGTTGTAAGGATTAGAGATGCTAACTGCAAAACACTTAATTCAGTTCCTAGCATAGAGTAAGCATTCAATTAAAGGTGACTATTATCACTAGTGTGAATTAATTTTGTTCTGATCACTGTTAATAGTCCAAACGTAATTGGGTTTACACATAAAGATATCTTAGCAGTCTGGCAATTCTGGTATTCGAAGATTATCTGCATCTTCTTTTTCAAGTGACAAAGAGCCTTGCAGCTCCTTGAAGTTTCACTGAAATTGGATTCAACGATGTGGTATTGCTGACAAATGGATGTAAAATCATAAGTTGGCCTTTTGGCTTTTATGTGAAAAAAGTAATTATAAAGGAATTTATAAGTAAGTGGCATGTCATCTCCCTGCTTCTTATTGGAAAAACATATCATCACAATCTTATTCTTTTTGTCTTGTACCTTGTACTGTGAGCATTTTCATTTGTGCTACTGGTCACAGAAATAAAATCTGGGTATGGGTTAGGGAGGGGAATGTTGGAGTAGGCTTTTAGAGACTAGAATTTTTGCTCAACTCATAGACTTCAAGATCTACATATAAGACTTGCTCTGCTAAGGGATCATTTACTCACCCCAACAAAATCAATGAAGAGGCTTCTAAAAACACATTTATGGTGACCCCTGACAGACAATTGGATAACTAGGAAGAAAAGCCAACTTCCTCTGGTTTCAGGCCCATTGATATTCTAGCAAACATTTACTGAGTACATACGAAATGTAAGCACTGCAGTGGGCAGTGGGGAGTAAGACCCAGCCCTTGTCCTTAAAGCAGCCCATTAATTTATTCATTAAAATGTATCGTAGGCATGTTGATCACCTCCTATGTGCTACATGCAGGACATATCTTAGTGAACAACATAGATCTGGTTCAGCCCCCAAAGAGGTTACAGTCTAATGGGAGAGGCAGATTTAGTTAAATAAGTGTATAATTATAAACAGTGGGGCACACTGAAGAAAGAGTGCTTTGGTGTCCTGAGAACCTGTAGGAGGGGAACCCAACCTAATTTGGGAAGGCATCCCTGAGGAAGTAACTTTTGACTTAAGATATGAAGGATGGGTGAGTGTTAACTAGATAAAAGAAAGAAAGGGAATCATTCCATAAAGCAGGAACAACGAGTACAAAGACCGTGTAGCAGAATGAATTATATAAGAGATCTGAGGAGCTAAAGGGTAAACACGGCTGGAATGCAGAGCTCAGGGGAGAACATGCTGTCCAGAGAGCTAGACACAAGTTGGGTCAAGTAGGCCCTTGTAGGAAAGGAGTTTGAATTTTGTTTTTCAAGTGCAGAGGGAAGCCATTTTTAAGAGTTTCAAGCAGCAAAGCTGCATAATCTGATTTTTTATTTTTAAAAATGTAATTTTGGATCATAAACAGAGGATGATTTGTTTGTGGGTAAATGTGCAAAGAGGGGTACCAGGTAGGAGCCTACTCAATAAGTTCAGGCAAGAAATAATAGTGACTTTAACTAGGGTGGTAGCAATGGAGGTGAAGAACAGGGAATAGATTTGTTTCAAACAATCACCCTATCCTACTATCCAATCAAGGTTTGTCCTTTCAAAATACCACTAAAGAGTTTTCTCATCAAGGAATCCCTTATTAAGCCCACCTGGCTTAATAGTTGCCCCAACCCTAGGAGATGTTCTCTGCTCCCTGATACCTCAGTGATACCTTCTGCCTTTTCAGTCTCTGATATACTTTTTAATATTAAATTCTCTTCTGACTCATTCACTCACTACAATAAACATTTGCTTTGAATTTTAACAAAGTATTTAAAAATATAACCATGCATATTATTCTGTGATAAGACTAGTAGCTATAAAGTTGTCATTATCTCTGATCCCACTCATTGTAATCGAATAGAAAAATGACAAAAAATCCAAAATGGCAAAATTGGGTCTGATACTCATAGATTTTGGAGCTGGTAGAGGGAAAAGGAATTTAATCCAAATTCTCACCACTTTCCTTTTTTTTTTTTAAGGTAAAAAAAAAAAAGAAATCCAGAGACATTGATGGACTTGTCAAAGATCACAGAGATATATAGTTACCAGTGTTTAGTCTAATACACCATGCCATATTTGAACAATATACTGGCTCTTTATGTGCTATTGAAAAACAGAAAAATGAATCAGGAGTGAATTGAGCCAGTAGTATTTAGATTTATTTTTCTTTTCATTACCTGGAACATCAATAGTGTAAAGGCGAGGAGCAAGGTAGATCTTTGTATCCTTAAAATTTGGCAAAAACTGAGAGTGAACATGATAACTTCCTTAAACTATATTTCATAACTTGCAAACATCATAATTTTCAATACACTATTTTGACTGTACACATTAACATGTTCTAAAAAATGTAGTTTACATGGAAACCTAGAATATCGAGATATTAAAAAAAACCCTCTAGTTAGTAGGTGAGAAAGTAAAAGAGAAAAAACAAGGGTGGGACATAAAACAGAGCCAGAAATGAGATTAATAAAAATAACGCATACTTCAAAGTCCTAACATGCTGGCTATGGGTGGACCACGGCTCTGACTCTGTGCTTTCTAAGCATTTTCTCAAAGAAGGAAAATCTAAACTTGATAAGCTGCATCAGTGGCTCTCAACTTTATCCCCTGGAGAGACCTAAAATGTTGATTCCTACGACCAAATTAGACAGAGTGTATCAGAATCTTTGGGGGTTGGGTCCAAGTATTCATTTTTTTAAAAATCTCCCCAGGTAGTTCTAATGTGTAGTCAGGATTGAAAGCCACTGGAATATTTGGTCCACAAGGCCCCACCATCACCTACTTGCAATAAAACAAAAATAAACAAGCAAAAGCTAACGAATGTTCCCTAAAGAAACACTACTATTCCTGATAGTTAAGACCAGGGAGAAATGTCTCTCTATTCTCCTCTTAAAAGGACACTGAGTAATGAAAACAAAAACAAAAACAAAAAACCAAAAGAAAACAAAAAAACCCAAATGCCTTTACAAAAATACATATAAACCTTCATAAATATGTTTTCCTCCACTTAGCTTTTAATAGATGTTGGGTGGTAGCTATTCCAAATTACCAATTAAATAGATCTTTAAATGACAATTTATTGTTGGCATTCTGTTGTGAAATTTGGCAGCCAAAAGGACACATGCCCAAGAAGAAGGCCTTCATCAGGACCTGGCCTTAATTGTTGTGTGTTTTTCCCCGTGGGTGGTGATGGATTTGCTCTGGGCCACCCACATGCAGATCCTGCTCTGGTTAGTGATACATATTTGTAAGACAGCTCACCCTGGCCTATGCCTGGAGTCTGTGAATCAAAGGAAAACTAACCATACATAATAGCTAAAAGCATGGGCTTTGAAATCAGACAAACCAGGGCTCAAATCCTGAGATCACTTGCTGTCTGCTGACTTTGGGCAAGTTATTTAACTTCTCTGACCCATAGTTTCCTTATCTCTAAAATGCTAGCAATACTAGCACCTACCCCATAGGCTGTTGTAAGGACCACACGGGGTAATGTATATCATTTTCCTGTCATATAATATGTGCTCATTAATCAACAATTCAAGAAAACCATTTATTGGTTAGGCAAAAGTCAAATCTCATATTAACCCACTCTAACTAGTTGAGCTAACCACATGGCGAGGTGGGTATTCTGGCCAAGGTCCTTCAATTGTCTTGAGTATAAACTTCTCTGAAGGCATCTACCACAATGTTACATCATTAAGTCAGCAAATCTCATCAGGTATCGCATTTTGAATAGCTTTTTTATTTTTTCACAATAATGGCCATTTTTTTTCTCAATTCACTTGTGACTTTCTCCTATTTTGTTCTAGTCTTTTCCTGACTGCTGATCTTTGGCATTTTCCCAAGTTCTTAGTCCTTTGGACTCACCAATCTTGCATGCTTCTGATTCAGTCTCAGAACTCTTTAGGAATTCTGGCTCATATTCGCTCTATGGTTGTTTCTACTCCTGGATATCTTAAGTAAGATACCCTGATCTGACTCCAGACTTCTGTAACTGAAGCCCTAGTACCTTTCCCCTAAACTAGTGCTCTAGCGGGCTCATTTGCAGATGGTCCACACCATCTTCTTTCAAGGGAGGATTAAAACTGAAGCAAGGGGCTTCCCTGGTGGCGCAGTGGTTGAGAGTTCGCCTGCCGATGCAGGGGACACGGGTTCGTGCCCCGGTCTGGGAAGATCCCACATGCCGCGGAGCGGCTGGGCCCGTGAGCCATGGCCGCTGAGCCTGCGCGTCCGGAGCCTGTGCTCCGCAACGGGAGAGGCCACAACAGTGAGAGGCCCGCGTACCGCAAAAACAAAAACAAAAACAAACAAACAAAAAACAACTGAAGCAAGGTTGAGCAGCTAGAATATGAGAATATCAATCTTGAACATGTTACAAGATGGAAATTTGCCCAACCTTATTGTTTCACTGAGTATGTTTTCTAATGGTGTGTTATGTAGACAGTTCAGATGTTAATTCATTTGGACTGAACTTCAAATAAATCAGTGCTACTAAATCATCTGTTTATCTAAAACTAAGTTTTCAAGAGTCTTGTATTTGCCTAAGGAGTGAAACACATTTTTTTTCTTGATTACTGAAAGAGATTGCGTTTTAATAGCCAGAGTTATCTCAGTAAGTCTGTTTAATTTGAAACCATGATAAAATATTCGACCAAGTATAAAGAAGTAAGATTAAGCTGTTTCTTCTCACTTTAGTTTCCTTCCCGGTATGTTGGTCACAACTGCCATTTCAAAATGGTTTAGGCTGCCGTTTATTAAGCTTCTACTATGCATTAACTACTGTTTTGGACACTTTGCATATTTCATTTGATATCCCTACAACAGTTTTATCAGATAGATATTTATTGCCTCCCATATTCATACAAAAGAAACAGTGTGTTTCAGAGAGGTCATGTACATTTCCCAAGGTCACATATACAGGAAGTGGCTCAAGTCTCCATGAGTACACATTACTATGTTCATAATTACTGCTTTGCACTGCCTCTCAATACTTAAGGATCTCTCACACCAAACATTGTATGTACAAAGCAGTCCCAGCTTCTATCTCAAGTGAGGGCATATGTATTTCTGGTTGTGATGAGTTTTTGACAAGATCCAATTCAAATAATGTTTTTGCCTCATTTTAGAGTTACCACTGCTGTGGAAATGGAAATAGGCTTTCTGGACACAAAGAGCCTAGCCTTAGACTTTCTGCATTAATTCTCAAATTAGCCTCAGAGAGGCAGGAACGATTGGCTCTTTGAAACCTGTTAAGCAAATGTGGAAATGCCTAACTACTGACTGAATGTCCCTCCATTTGTTTGCATCTGTGTCTAGATGCAGTCTAGGTTTAAAGGTCATTCTAGGCATATATCAAAACTATAACTCGGTCTATAAACCCTAGGATACAGCAAATCTCAATGATTGCCACATACACGCAGTACTGCAACAGGGACAAGGGAGCTAGGAAAGTGTTTGGCTGGTGTGTCCCGAGTATAACACATCTCTGGACTTTTTGGTCAGTCTTGTGTGCATATTTTCCAGAAGCATATCCACTATGAGCTATATTGGTATTTATGCCAAATCAGATTGAGAAAATAGAGAATTATTTGCTACCATTATACATTCAAACTTTATTATAGAAAATTCCCGATGGACAGAGAAAAGACATTGAAATCTTGCCTAGAACAGGTTTTTATTTTTAGTCTAGGAAACGGAAAGAGATGCTTCTAAGAAGCTTAACCCCCAAATTCAAGATATGTCTTAAACAGGTTTTTCAAAATATATATAAAACTCAATGTAACCATACAGTTACCAGTTTTGCCCTTCGCCCACCCCTTTGGTGGTGAGCACACTGTAGTGTATGTAGAATTCGAAATATAACGCTATGTACATGGAAAAAAAACCCATATACTTGTGTGTTTCCAATACGTGGGAATAAAAATATGTGCTACCTTTCTCCTCAGTTGTAAAAATAAAATCTTTTCCAAGTTAAAAAAAAAAACAATAAAACTCAATGTAAAATGTCATGAGTCTTAAGAGGGCAAAAAAAAAAAAAAAAAAAAAATTCATGTAATGTTCCCAGCAAAGACAGGTTTTATTGCAATGTCAAAAATTCAGTTTCACTAGGGATTTCATCTCTGGAAAGAAACTTGCAGACCAAACAAAATTAGGCAGTGCCAAATACTACCTGTGATTCCAAACCAATATATACTAAAATAGGTTTAATGAAAAACAAAAGACAAACATGCTCAGTGTCTACTGTCTTACTCTCAGGTGATTTTTTTCCTCTGTTTTCAGAAGTATTCTATATAACTCTCATCTGGCCAAGCTGATTGGACATTTTAAAGCACAAGGTAACATATTGGTCCTGGAAACAACTGGGGGACATTGACTGACTCTGATCACGTACTAAATATAGTTAAATCTCTGAAGTTGGAGAATGATTTTCTTTTCTTTTTTTGGGAGGAGTTTATTTTCAGCAAAGATCACTATGAATATATGAATAGGTTACAAAAATTGCCTCTATTCCACAGAATACACTGGGTACACAAAATCCTGGATTATGGATTTCTATGGTTTGGGCTTCTATTGTTTCTATTGTTTCAACTGGTATATCTTCGTTGGAGAAATGTCTGTTTTGGTCTTCTGCCCATTTTTGGATTGGGTTGTTTGTTTTTTGATATTGAGCTGCATGAGCTGCTTGTAAATTTTGGAGATTAATCCTTAGTCAGTTGCTTCATTTGCAAATATTTTCTCCCATTCTGAGGGTTGTCTTTTCATCTTGTTTATGGTTTCCTTTGCTGTGCAAAAGCTTTTAGGTTTCATTAGGTCCCATTTGTTTATTTTTGTTTTTATTTCCATTTCTCTAGGAGGTGGGTCAAAAAGGATCTTGCTGTGATTTATGTCATAGAGTGTTCTTCCTCTGTTTTCCTCTAAGAGTTTTACAGTGTCTGGCCTTACATTTAGGTCTTTAATCCATTTTGAGTTTATTTTTGTGTATGGTGTTAGGGAGTGTTCTAATTTCATTCTTTTATATGTTGCTGTCCAGTTTTCCCAGCACCACTTATTGAAGAGGCTGTCTTTTCTCCACTGTATATTTTTGCCTCCTTTATCAAAGATCAGGTGACCATATGTGCATGGGTTTATCTCTGGGCTTTCTATCCTGTTCCACTGATCTGTATTTCCGTTTTTGTGCCAGTACCACACTGTTTTGATTACTGTAGCTTTGTAGTATAGTCTGAAGTCCAGGAGCCTGGAAATCATGGCATATTTTTCTGATGGGCTTATTTCGCTTAGCATAATGTCCTCAAGTTTCATCCATGTTGTAGCATATTTTAAGAGTTCCTTCTTTTTTAAGGCTGAATAATGTTTCATAGTATATATATATATATATATATATACACCACATTTTCTTTATCCATTCATTTGTCAATGGACATTTGCGTTGCTTCCACCTTTTGACTATTGTGGCTAATAGTGCAATGAACATGGGGGTGCAAATATCTCTTCAAGGCCCTGTTTTCAATTCTTTTTAATATATACCCAGAAATGGAATTACTGGATCATATGGTACTTCTACTTTTAATTTTTTGAGGAACTTCCATACTGTTTTCCATAGTGGAATGATGCCATGAGATTTTGTGGGAAAATATGGTGGTTGTCTGCTTTATGCTGTTGGGAAGGAAAACTTTCCTCTTCTTCCCTTCTAGGTTCTTTGGTTGGTCTGATGATTAAATTGACATAAGACAGATTAACAGGAGAAAAACAAATTTAATTTAATTTAGTTTTGTATGTATGTGATCCCCAAAGATATGAGGCTTAAAGAAGTGACAAAAGCAGACAGCTTTTATACCTTTTAGACAAAGAAAATAATAAATTTGTGAGGAATTGACAAGCTGAAGTTTGGGCTTGGAGTAAGTGAGGAAGTAACAAGGTTTGTTTATAGAGCCTTCTCAGGCAATTCCCCACCTCTGGCAATAAGGATGCCTTCTATCCTCCTGACATAAGGAGGATACACTTCACATGCTTTCAGGGAGACAAAAGAGGGTCAGAGTATCCTTTTGTACTGCTGCCAAGGTGATAAATTTTGGTGTGGCATATTCTGCTCCCCTGCAATGCCACCTTCAGAATCCAGCTACCTGTTTTAGAACTATCATCATGAACCTCTGTTTATTTTCTGTTCCTTGTATATCCTCTTGCAATAATAGGTCCCATATGCATACTTCCTGCTGTGTAAAGATGTACTTCCTCTTATTGATCATAAAACCATCTTAAGTTATAAGGAGTACTCCCTAGATCTAGTGTTAATATGTGCCTAATGACGTCAGGCTCACAGTTTTTTATGTCTGTTTACGTTGACTTCGCACTGCCACCATTCAAATCCATTTCTGTCGCCACAGACACCACTGATGCCTTAGGTCACAAGGCATCATGAGGGGAAATTCTTTTCTGTGCCCCCAAAGGACTCTACCCAAATTAGCCTCCAAATCCCCAGCCAAGATTTCAAAGTTCTCCACATCAGAATCCCCTCCTATTCTCTGAACTCATTTTCTATTACTGCCTTACACGTGTACCTTTCATTCCAGCCAAACAGGATTATTTGCTCTTCCTTAATCATGCCCCATTTATTTTTGAACTACAAGCCTTTGTCATTCCCTCTCTCTGGAGCACCTGCCATCTAACAAATTTGATTGTTGGAAAACTACTCATCTTCAAAGCTTTGTTCAAAGCTCTTGTGAGGATGCTGACCTGAATCCCTTGCAAACACCCTCTTTTACTCCCTACGAAAAGCCTCCGCTGCAGCCCAAATGGTCTATTCATCTTCCCACAACCATCCAATGCATATGTCTGTCACTGTGACTTTGTTCATGATGTTTTCTGTGTTGAAATCTCTTAGGGGAACTAAAGAGAGCCCCATCAAGTTATAAACCAAGAAAAGAGAGGTATTTGGGCATTCAGAAGAAATTTATAGTTGGGAGGATTAGGAAAGCATTTCAGATAACCTTGAACTATGGATAAGATTCTCATAGGCAGGTATTGGTAGATTCCTTTGTGAGAGGGGAACTACATTGAGTCTAGCACAGTGTCTTACATAGTAGGTACTTAATATGTATTCTTTGAATGAAGGAATGAATACATAAAGAATGAATGGGTCAATGTCTAGCTATGTCTATATCAGTGTGATTGAGTTGATCACATCCATTTTCTCTCTGTTAGGAGAGATTTGGAGCAACATAAGAGCACCAGATGCTTGAAGGGAGATGAGGCCCTAAAAGTAGAGATAAGTCAGTGGAAGACAAAAACTGTTCAAGCCTGAGTAATGCAGTTTTAGGCTTATAGGCCTTGCCCTACCCTTACCTCCTGAGGTAGGCCTCACTAAAGAGTACTCCACCTATTTGCTCCTAGATCTGGGCATTTTCTACTTGCCCATTTTCAAACTGCTTCCCTCAAGTTTCATAACAGAACTTTATAGTTTCATTATGCTGACTGTATCCAGAGTTCTTGCAATAATTCCCTTCGCTCAAAACTTGGAGTTCCATTCTAGTGATAACATGAGCTTGTATTTGAAGTTTTCAAAGTGATTTAATATAAATTATATCCAGTGCTGCTTATATGCTTGCTTTATCATAGAAATAATCCATGATGCAAAGTTGGCATGGGAGGTAAGTTCTACATGCTGGCGATGTCATATATAACCTTAATTAACAACATATAGGCATGAAGTAATGCTATGGGGCATGAAAAGAAGAATGAAAAGTGGGTCTCACTCCTTAGAATTTACTGATTCGTTGTCATGAATATGGAAAAGAAAATTCAATTGTCGAGTGACATCAGCAAAATCGCAGCATAGGAATTTGTAGGGCTCATTCCCCTTCAGCCCAGAAACATCAATTTGAACAGCTATGAACAAAAATCCCTTCGTAAGAGCCAAGGATTCTAGGTGAGGGATTACCATATCTGGGTGAAGTGCAAACATAGGAAAAGATGCACTGAGGAAGGTAGGAAAGATAGATTCACACCACTCCTGTCTCTCCTGCCCTAATCCCGAGAGGCCCAGTGCAGAGAGAGACACCATCCCTATGGGAGAAGGAGAGTGAAGTGAGTGCCCGCCTTCACTGCCAGAGCTGGCCCGCCCCAGCACCAGGCCAGCGGCCACAGCACTAGGTGATGCCCTGTGGGGTCCTGAGAACCCAGGCCTCCAGCTCACCTCAGTGTCTGCCAGCTCCAGTGGCTTCAGGCAGCTCCTGCAGCCCTACGTGGCATTTTAAATACAAGGCTCCCGGTCTCAGGGTCAGAAACTCAGGCCCCAATCCACCCTGACATCTGCTTGGGTGGTTGTAGGTGGCTTCTGTGGCCCCAGGCACCTGACAGGCTCCTGTGAAACCAGGTTCTTGGCCTACACTGGTGCTGGGAGACTTTCATGACACCAGCCTCCCCATGGTTTCCTTCAAACCCAGGTTCCTGGCACATCCCATCGCTGGCCAGCTCTCCTGGATCTTGATGGCTTCTGTGGCCCCAGGCTCTCTATCAACCCTTGCAAACCTAGGCACCAAGTAGACACCCTACATCAAGCTGATTACCACGGAACCAGGCTTTCAAATCATCCAGCTCCAGGCTGGCTCATGGCCCCAGGCTCCTGGCTCACCCAAGGGCCAGACCAGCCCCTGTGGACCAAGATTCCAGACCAGATCATATGGACCCAGGCTCTCAGTCCACCCATTCACCAGGTCAGTCCCCACGGCCCTAGCCTGGAGGTTGGCTCCTATAGACCCAGGCTCCTGGCCTGCCTAAATGCCAGATGGGTACCCAGAGACCAAGCCTCCTGGTTATAGGCTGACTCCAGCTACCTCAGGCTCTGGTCTTGCTCTAGTGCCAGGCCGGCCCCTGTGGTCCAACCTCTAGGCAAGCTCTTATGAAACCAGCCTCCTGGCCCACATTAGTACCAAACTGGCTCCCATGGACCGAGATGCTGGGCCCACCCTAGTGGTCTCTGGTGACTAGCTGGTCCCAGTAGAAGCAGGATCCAGGTCTGCCTACAAAGACCCAGGGCATAACTCCATCAATACAGACTCAAGCTCAGGCTCACCCAAGTGAACTTGGACTCCAGGCCTGCCCCCACAGACCCAGGCACCAAGCTGGTCTCTATGTACACCAACACTAAGCCCATCTACTGACCCAAGCACCAGACCTGCCCAGTCCAGGACTCTAGCAGCAAGCTCACCTGCAGACACCACCAGATGGCTAACCCAAAACCTCTGAACAGGTTAACTGGTAAGGAGCTATGCCTGCCAAAATCAGTCTTAAAGACGAAGAGGTGGCTGCTTCCTCAAACATGCAGTGCAAAGCCATAAGGATCATGAATAATAAAGGAAACATGATTCCACCAAAGGAAACTAATAACTCCAGTGACTGTCCCTAAGGAATGGAGATCTATGAACTGTCCAACAAAGAATTCAGAATAACTCTCTTAAAGAAATTCAGTGAACTATAAGAAAACACAGATAGACAACTAAATGTAATTAGGAAAACAATGCATAAACAAAACAAGAAGTTCAACAAAGAAATAGAAACCATTAAAAAATCAAGCAGAAATCCTGGAGTTGGAGACTATAATGATTGAACTAAACAATTCAATGACAATCATCAACAACCTATTACAAGTCTTGGTAAGGATGAGAAGATAAAGGAACGCTTTGTACACTGTTGGTGGGAAAGTAAATTGGTATAGCCTCTATGGAGGACAGTATGGAGGTTCCTCAAAAAATTAAAAATAGAATTATCTTATGATCCAGCAATTCCACCTCTGGGTATATATACTAAGAAAATGAATACACTCTCCTGGGATATCTGCACCTCCATGTTCATTGCAACATTATTTACAATAGTCAAGACATGTGAAAACAACCTAAGTGTCCATCGTTGGATGAGTGAACAAAGAAAATGTGACATATATATACATATATATTTTTTTAATTAAAAAATTTAACTGTCCAATGATCATGAAAATATGCCCCACCATACTGCTAACCAAAGAAATGCAAATTAAAACCTTAAGAAGACACTATTTATAATTCATTAGAATTGCTAAAAAAAAAAAATCTGATAATACCAGGCTGATAAGAATGTGAGGTACAAGGAATACTTGTGGAAGTGTAAACTGGCATTGCCTACCTGGAAAGCAGTGGGCAGCAGCCCCTAATGAAACTCAAATTGCATACCACCAACTGCCAACAAGTATAAATAGGTATCGTACTGTACCTAGGCATCTACCAAAGGGAAGCTCTTCCGTGAGCTCTTCCACGAGTTCAAGGAAGCACGTATATAATGTTCATCATGTCATCCATTCAAAACGTGTTTATTGAGTGCCTACTATATACCTGGCACTATTCTATGTGCTGGAGTTACATCATTGAACAAAGCAGACAAAAATTCCTGTTCTTGCAGAGCTTGCATCCAAGTAGAGTGAAATACTGTTTGCTATATAGAAAAAACAAAAATTGTCTAAATTTAGACCAAGTAGAAAATGAATAACAAAAATAACGTTTTTGTCAAACAATAAAATGACATTAAACAGTTAATATATCAAAAAACTAGATGTTTCTCATTACTTTGAGAAAAGTAAGTTGCAGAATATGTAGTGTACAGCATTTATGTAAATGTTTAAAACAAAAACATGTTATATACTCTTTGTAGGTACATGTATATATAAATACATTGTAATAAAAAAGGAATGGAAGGATACCCACTAAACTCGTGATGTTGGCCCCTGAAGAGAGTGTGTGTGTGGATGGAGAAAATGAAATAGAATTTGGGATGGACACAAAGATTACTCCTTCAATTTTACCTGTAAAGTTTGATTTATTTTATTTAAAAAATGTAAGACAAAAATGACAAAATGTTAATAATTTTCTATTCCGGGTAGTAGGTTTCCTGTTTTTTGTTAAGCATTTTTCTTTTTTTTAATGCATTTATCTCCCCTATTGAGTTATCAAAAAAAAAAAAAAAAGGAAAAGAAAAAATAATTAACCAAAATAAATCAATGGATGATAAATGCCAAATAAATGATATGCAAGTTCTTCCTTCCTTCCTTCCTTCCTTCCTTCCTTCCTTCCTTCCTTCCTTCTTTCCTTCTTTCTTTTCTCTCAGTAATACAAGCACAGAAGACCAGAGCCCATTTTTTTCATGGTGACCTTGGCACCTGTCCATATCTCAACTCAGTTGCAATACAAATGCCTATTGTCACAAATAAAATTATCATCAGACCTACCAGTTCATAACTATGGTTGGAAATTGTATCATCACTTTGGCTTATCTCAGCTTTTCCCCCCCAACAATGTACATCCAGTCATGATCAGAGACAATGCTCAGTTTAGAGCAAGGAATCAAGTTGGAAGATTTTATATTAACTTCCTAGAAATATTAAATTGTCTATAAAATGTGTATGTTTACATATATATTGTTGATAATGTAATAGTGCTTACAAATTAAATATTTTAATTTTAATATGGATTGGTAGAGGTTATATACCTTTATGCATAAAGGTGGATAAAAGTGTATATTAGTTCATCGCTAATTCAACACAAATGAGGGAGAGATACAGAGAGAAGAAAAGGATAGATGAGGCTTTTTTGGTCATCAAGCACCAAGCATTTCAGTTTTTATTTAAAAAGCAACAGATACAGACAATATATGTGTCCATGTTATAGGCTTATGGAACTTAGTTTAGGGTTTATAGTCTGTGGAATGAAGTGAGTTATAGGGAATTGGGTTTTGTTCCTTACTATTGCAGTTGCAAGAGGTCGGTGATATCCTGCAGACTAACAACTCACCCAGACAACTCTCAGAAACTACTGCTGCAGCTGCTGATTGCTTGTAAATACTTTGGTTGGGAGAAAGCCTTTCAAATGATGAAAGGAAAACAAACCTCATCCTTATCTATATAATCAACAAGGGTCTATTTAACCAGAAAGCAAGTTGGTATTGTAGATGGATTCTGTATAAGCTTTTGTGTGTGGGTGGGGGCATGAAGTGTGTTTGTGATGTGTGTGTGGGTGTGTGTGTGGGGGGAGGTGCTTTTAAAGTCCCCCATCTCGGGAAGGGTGAGCTGTGACAAAGCGAGAGAGAGGCATGGACATACATACACTACCAAACGTAAGGTAGATAGCTAATGGGAAGCAGCCGCATAGCAGAGGGAGATCAGTTCGGTGCTTTGTGACCACCTGGAGGGTGGGATAGGGAGGGTGGGAGGGAGGGAGACGCAAGAGGGAAGAGATATGGGAACATATGTATACGTATAACTGATTCACTTTGTTATAAAGCAGAAACTAACACACCATTGTAAAGCAATTATACCCCAATAAAGATGTTAAAAAAAAAATAAAGTCCCCCATCTCATTAAAGCTGCATAGCCTACATAGCTAACCAATAAGTCTCTTTCAGTATAAGCCTAAAAGCATATAGGAAAAAAGGAGTGTATGTGGCAAGTCCATAAGTCAAGGGGAATGCTTCCAAAAGTCACATGAGAAAAATCTGTCTCCTCACCTTGAGGTCACACCTTGGTCTTCTGAACTCATCGTTGCAAAATGGAGACCCTATGACTCAGTTTTGCTACCCTAGGGCTCAGAAACCCAGATATTGGCAAATTCCAAAGCCGAGTATAGAAGCGAAAAGAAGAATTGAGAATAAGCAGTAGGTAGCATGTTGTTAAAGCCACATGCCAATGCAAGACATGACAAACGGGCCACCTATCTGAGTCAGTACTTTAACTATTGCTTATAATGGGATGAATTCAACTTGAAAATGGTCACATTGGTATGCACCCTCATATACTGTTGGTTCTTTAAATGCAGAGATGTTATAGTGCCTTGTATTTGAATTGCCCTGACAGGCGGTGGTTATTAAGCAAGAACTCCATTTATGCCATAGCGTGATCTCATTTGTAGAAGGGCATTTGGTTTGTACGGAGACTTTTAGAGTGACTGAGATCTAGTTATCTTACCTCTAAAATGTAGACCAAGCATATTAGGCATCTTCTTGTCTCTGTCTACGGGGGTCTCCGTGTTACAGCATGGGGTCGATTTGCTTCTGTTCTGTTCTGACCCATGTGACCAGCCAAGGTGATGAAAAACATCTTAATAAACTTGGCAAATCTTGTGTTGGTGGCTGGGGGATAAGAAAGTCTTACTCCAGATATCCTATAAGCATTAGAAAACTATAGATATCTTTTAAATTGTAGCCTCTGACACCCACTGTGAGAAAGGAACAGTCTTATTTCTTAACAGCCATCTTTTTTTTTTTTTGCAGTACGTGGGCCTCTCACTGCTGTGGCCTCTCCCGTTGCGGAGCACAGGCTCCGGACGTGCAGGCTCAGCGGCCATGGCTCACGGGCCCAGCCGCTCCGCGGCATGTGGGATCTTCCCGGACCGGGGCACGAACCCGCGTCCCCTGCATCGGCAGGCGGACTCTCAACCACTGCGCCAACAGCGTAGCCATTGACAGCCATCTTGACTGCACGGAAAAGCATTGCCACCGTTACTTAAGGTCTGTCTGTCTGTGATCAGGTATATAAAGCAAAAGTAATGGAAAGGTCCTTGCCCTCTTACAACCAATAAACCAAATACAACACTGGCATAAATGGATATAGTAACCATGTATATTTTAATATTTAATAGAAAAAATAATATTTATCCACATTGAATAAATTTAGTACATGATATGAAAATAAAGCAGTTAAAATATATAAAGTATTTTACTTTTCTATTACTATAGCAAAATCTTACGATAACCATGAATATAACTCAATTTGTGATTGGCTCCCATACCCCACCCTAGTCTCTTTTCAAGTAGGGCTGGGTTATTTTTCGGAGGTGGGCATAAGGGCACTGAGGGATGACTAAAGGTATTGAAATTGAGTGGACAACCTCCATTAATAGATGCCAAGCTGCATCTGGGGGCCAGAGGGATTTTATTAGTGCAACAGGACTCTTGAAAATGGAGGCCAGCTAGCTCTCCCAGATCACCTGGTCACTACAGGCAACCTTTTGATAATGCAACCCTACAATCTACAAGATTGAATTTTGAACTCTACTTGTCAGTTTAGGGCAGAGACTTTTACTATACTACTATCGCTGTCTTAATCTAACTACTACTACTGCTAGTATTACTACTATTTAGTTAGCAAGAGCTACTATATATTGAGTGCTTTAATGTGTGTCAGGATCTGTGCTTTATATAAACATCTCAATCCTTATAATAACCTTAAGGGATAGGTAGTTACAGGAATATTATAGGTAATATTCCCATCTTACTGGTACAGTAGCTCAGAGAGGTTAGATAATTTTCCCAGAGTCACCCAGTGATAGAGCTGGATTCAGGTCCAGAGTTTTTGATGTCATATCCCCAATGCTTAACAACCACTATACCACATTGTATACTTCCTTTTCTTATTGTACACTGTCTTTGCTTATAGTCCATAGGAAAACTAATTAAAAACACAAATGTAGCCAGGATAGGCCCCCTTTCTTGATCTGTTTCTTCCCTCTCCTCTCCTAACTAAAGAGAGTTGAAATGCTAGCCAAGAAGACTGCATTGCTGAGAAGCTGGGAAAGGAAGAGGACTGTCTCCACCAAGGACCTGTTTACTTTTTTAATTAACAAAGTATGAGGAGACTTCTTCTGCATGTTTCAGGACCCAGAATGGAAATTTATACCGTTACATGCTCGTAATGGAAATGTGTTTTATGTTTAACAACTTCAAAATGAAACACATTATTGATGCAATATGGACCAGAAGTGTGGCCAAACGCTTAACTAGAAAAAAAAACAAAATGAAAACAATGACCCAAATGACCAAATTAGACTAAAATTAGTTAAAGCATAAACTAGCAAAACCAAGGAAACTTCTAACCTTTCCCAATCAAATTAAATACACATATGTAGCTGGTTAAAGATTTGACTTTCTAAATTTTAACAAAACCATCACTGCCACTTGTATATTGGTGAGAGACACTGGAGTCATGCTCAAGTGGACTTTAATTTGCTCATATACAACCTAGGCAATGAATAGGTCCAGAATTATACAAATATACCTACCGTGTAAGTCATTTCAATTTTGTCTCCGAAACTTTTCATCTGTTTTATACAAAAGGGACAATACAATGTTCTTCACTGGGTCTTTTTCCCAGAGTGAGATTCAGAAAGAGGTTGTTTTGTTTTATTTTGTTTTGATTTGTTTTGTTAGACTTCAAAGGTTGAGGGTTGGCTTCATCACATGCCTCAGTTACAGCACACCATCCCCACTGGTCCCTGCAAGGCCCCGCTCTTTTTTTGGTATGTATCTATCTCTCATCATCTATCTATCATCCATTTGTTCCATTCTTACCTCCATTCCCCCACTTCTGTTATCCTCCCCTTACGATTGGCAGCCATTCTAATGCATCTGATATGTATAATTTTATTTATGTTTTTGTAAAATGCCTATTCTTATTGTACGTACAATATATTTTAAAATCTATATAAATGGCAGTGTTCTGTAGACCTCACTGGTTTCTTATTTCTCACTCAACATGAGATATAAATACACATACACACAAATATATATGTGTGTACATATATTTGTATGTACATGCCATATATATATATATAGTTATCCAAAGCATAAAATCACAAAATAAGACTTTTCTTCTGTATTACCTTTCCTAATTAGTTTTACCCAGTCTTTCGGGGAAGGTGCATGTCAACTGTGAATTGTGGAAAGTGAAGTATGGCTACACCAAAACACTGATTTTATTTTGAAGAATGTGGTGTTACCTTTAATGGAGGGTACATACCTCTTCTTGAAGGAGAGCCTCTTTATTTCTTCCAAAACAGGATGTGTTGACCAACTGACATTCATACTTCAGGGTCTCCTTGCTGGTTCTCTAGTCTTAATAAACCTCAGGAATAAAGTATAGGTTGCTTGTAAGTATGGGTTTTGTGTTGTGATGGCTGTGTATGCACAGCTGTCTGATTGCTCAAACCTGTCTCAGCCTGTCTGAATGAACAGCACTGAAACAATTACTAAAAGGTAGTGAAAATGGAGTATCATTTGTGAGGATGAACTGGACAAAATCAATATATATTTTTGATGCGTTAGGAAACCCGAATTCCAGTCCTAGCTCGACTACAAATTCACTGTGTGACTCTGGACAAGGCGTCTTTAGGCCTTCGTCTATAAAATGAGGTGAGTCGGACTAGATAAACTCTAAGGTCTTTTACGGTGTGCTGTTACTCCAGGCTCCTATGATTTGCGCTTGTGGCTCCATGAATACTCTATTTCTTCTCCTCCCTACCTATCACCCGATTATACTGGGAAAAACTGGTAAAAACAGTAGATTAGTCTGCCTTTTACTTTTTTCCATGAGCGTTGGAAAATGAGAGGCCCAGGAGTAGGAACAGGTAACAATAGATACCTTTGAGAAGCAGTGCCAGCAAGTTAGAGGTGGCCATAGACAGAGGTAAGACGGTAAGACTTGCTTTAGAGAAAGCTATTGTGGCTTGTTCACAGAACTAAGAAACAAAAGTGTGTACTGTTGAACAGATAATAAAAATGGTCCCTGGGACAGAAACTTGAATCTGCTAGGCAGGACTAATGATTTTTCAAAATATTATGTTCAAACAGCCCTTTCTGCGGGAAAAAACCTTGAAAATACTCTCTCTGTGTCTGTGCTTAAGGCAAACGTATATTGGTTGAATGAATATGCCTGATGTCCGTTGTACACATATCCAGAAAAGTACTCAAATGGCCCAAGTCTGATGCAGTGACATATTTCAAGACTGTTATTCAACGTGTAGCTGAATTTTCTCCACAGATATTGCAACATCCTCGGCCTAATTCTCAAAGGCCTGTTGGGACTGGAGGGGGTTGGGAGATCATTGATCCAAGTCTGAGACTGGCTGGGAGTCAGGAAATGAACTTCAAATGCATCATTGTCCCGGCTGGAGAAGGCCTGCTGCAAGGCAGAATTCAGCATCGCCCCAGTACAACCCTAGCAGGACCCTTTCCAAGACCATAAACTTTGCCTTTTCCAACTCCGTCTCCAGACCCCTGCATCCCTCCAGTGCTTCACCAGCTCTCACCCCTTCTTCCAATATTCTGGGTTCCTAAGAACCTCTTACGTAGCATAGTGAGTATAGTCAGTATAGTCTCCTGCATGGTGTCTTCTTGGTATCTGGTGCCAAGCCCTGGGCTACGGGGAAGGCAGGTCTTAGACCAGGGTCGAATACTGGCTGTGGCAATGGCTACACATAAATTCTTCGGAAAGATATGATCCAAGATCTTAATCTGATTGGAAAGATCAGATCACTGTGGCCCAGAGAGGTTAAATAATGCACTCATGCTTATACAGGTAATCAAGAGCAGAGTCAGGGTTAAAAAGGAAGTCTGTCCTATTACCCCTAACTTGGTATTCTTTGGACCAGTGTGTGTGTGTGTGTGGGGGAGGGGTGGGGTGGGGTGGTGGGTGTGTCTGTATGTGTGATTCTCTTCTTGAGAGTGTTCAACTACCGATCTCTGACAAACACTTTACAAAAGGTGCCTTGGTATACTGTGATGCTAAGAGCAGTCTCTGAAATAAGATCAGAGCTTGAATCCTGGGTAGAATACTATAAGGTATGTGACCTTGAGCAAATAGATGAAGCTCTCTGTTCTGTGATATATTTTGCCTAATAATATAGCCACTCCATGTTTCTTTTGAACAGCAGTAATGTGGACTATCTTTTTCAATCCTTTGAATCTATTTGTATTTTTATATTTAAGGTGCATTTCTTGTAAGCAGGATATAGTTGGATCTTGCTATTTAATCCAATCTGACAATCTCTGTCTTTAAATTGGAGTGTTATATTATTTACATTTAATGGGATTACTGATATGGTCAGATTTGAGTCTATCATCTTATTTGTTTTTTATTTCCCCCATCTGTTCTTTTGTTCCCTTTTTCCTTCCTTGCTGCCTTTCTCTTTTGATCAATTGAGTACATTATGATTCATTTTTATCTCCCTTTTTGGCTTATTAACTCTTTGTGATTTTAGTGGTTGTTTTAGGATATATGGTTTACATCCTTGACTTATCACAGTCTGCCTTCAAGAGATATTATACTGTTTTACATATATTAATAAAGATCTTAGAACAGTATACCTCCATTTCTTCTCTCCTGGCCTTTATGTTATTGTTTTCATGCATTTTACTTTTATGTATGTTTTTAACTCCACAAGACATTTTTATTACTTTTGTTTAAACAGTCAGTCAATTATCTTCAGCAGATTTCTCTCTCTCTCTCTCTCTCTCTCTCTCCCTCCCTCCCTCCCTCTCTCTCTTTCTTCCCATGTAGTTACCATTTCTGGTGCTCTTCGTTCTTCTGTGTAGATTCAGATTTATATTTGGTATGGTTTTCCTTCTGCTTAAAGGAGGTCCTTTAACAGTTCTTGTAGTGAGGGGTTCCTGGTGATGAATCATTTCAGCTTTTGTATGTCTGAAAGTATCTATACTTGCCTTTTTTTTTCCAAAGATATTTTTGCCAGGGGTAGAATTCTAGGTAGATACATTTTTTTCAATACTTTAAAGATATTGCTACACAATTTCTTTTTTTGATTGGTTCCCATGAGAAATTCACTGTCATCCTTATTTTTGTTACTCTGTATATAGCAAGTTCTTTTTCTCTGGGCACTTTTAAGATTTTCTCCTTATCACTAGTCTTAAGCAATTTGACCATAATATGGCTTGGTATAGTTTTCTTCATGTTTCTTGTGTTTGTAGTTCATTGAATTTCTTTTTTTTTTTTTGCGGTATGTGGGCCTCTCACTGTTGTGGCCTCTCCCGTTGCGAAGCACAGGCTCCGGACGCGCAGGCTCAGCGGCCATGGCTCACGGGCCCAGCCGCTCCGCGGCATGTGGGATCCTCCCGGACCAGGGCACGAACCCGTGTCCCCTGCATCGGCAGGCGGACTCTCAACCACTGCGCCACCAGGGAAGCCCCATTGGATTTCTTGTGTCTGTGAATTTGTAGTTTTCATCAAATTTGGAATTTTTTCAGCCAATATTTCTTTTTTTTTTCTGCCACTCATTTCTCTCTGTTTTTTTGTGACTCTGAACATGTATATTAGGCCAATCAAGCTACCCCATAGGTTTATTTCTTTACTTTTTCTTCTTACTCTCTGTATTTCCTTTTGAAGAGTTTCTATTTCTATGCCTTTAATTTCACTAATATTTCTTCTGCAATGTATAATTTTGCTAATCCCATGCAGCATACTTTTAATTTTACACATTGGAGTTTTTATCTGCAGAAATTTGATGTGGGTCTTTTTTTTTTTTTTTTGCGGTACGCGGGCCTCTCACCGCTGCGGCCTCTCCCATTGCGGAGCACAGGCTCCGGACGCGCAGGCTCAGCAGCCACGGCTCACAGGCCCAGCCACTCTGCGGCATGTGGGATCCTCCCAGACCGGGGCACGAACCCGCGTCCCCTGCATTGGCAGGCGGACCCCCAACCACTGTGCCACCAGGGAAGCCCTGATGTAGGTCTTTTTAAAAATATCATCTATGTCTCTACTTAACTTTTTGAACATATTAAATTCAGTCATACAAATGTTTTAATGTCCTTCTCTGCTAATTCTAGCATACGTGTCATTTCTGGGTCAGTTTTGACTGATTATTCTCCTCATTTTGGATCATGTTTCCTGCCTCTTTTCATGGCTGTTAATCTTTGATTTGATGCCAGACATTGTGATTTCACCTTGATGACTGCTGGATATTTTTTGTAATTTTTTAAAAAATAAATTTATTTATTTATTTATGGCTGCGTTGGGTCTTGGCTGCTGCGTGCAGGCTTTCTCTAGTGGCAGTGAGCGGGGACTACTCTTTGTTGTGGTGTACGGGCTTCTCATTGTGGTGGTTTCTCTTGTTGCAGAGCGTGGGCTCTAGGCGTGTGAGCTTCAGTAGCTGTGGCACGCAGGCTCAGTAGTTGTGGCTTGCAGACTTAGGTGCTCCGCGGCATGTGGGATCTTCCCGGACCAGCGCTCGAACCCGTGTCCCCTGCATTGGCAGGCGAATTCTTAACCACTGCACCACCAGGGAAACCCCTATTTTTGTATTTCTATAAATATTCCTGAGCCTTGTTCTATGATGCAGTTAATTTACTTGGAAATATTTTTATCCTTCTGGGTCTTGCTTTGATGATTTGTTAGGTAGTTCTGGAGCAGTGCTCAGTCTAGGGCTACTTATTTCCCACTACTCAGGAATGACCCTTCTGTATACTCTGCCCAGTACTCATGAATTATGAGTTTTTCCAGTCTGGATGGTGGGGATAGGTACTATTTCCAGCCCTGTGTGAGCACGAGGCAGTTTCTCCTAATTTTTTTCAGATGGTTCTTTCCCAGCCTTGGTTAGTTTCCTCATACACGTACCAATAACTACTGTGCTGAATACTTAAAGGCAGCCCTCTGCAGATCTCCAGAGCTTTCTGTGCAGCTCTCTCCTCTCTGGTAGTCTGTTCTCTGAACTCTATAGCTACATTACTGTCACAGAACTTACAGCTGCACCTGTTTAACCAAGGGAGTCCACTGCCTTTGCCTCAATTCCCACTCTCTATGCCATAGCTCAGAAAATATCTTAAGATAGTAAGTTGGGACAATTATAGGGCTCACCTTATTTGTTTCCCATCTCAGTTATCACTGTCCTTCACTGATTGATACCCAGTGTCTTAAAAATTATTTCTTCATGTATTTTTGTCTGGTTTTGTTTTTGTGGCTGTTTTAAGTGGGAAGGTAAATTCCATCCTTAACATTACATCTTGGCTGGAAAGTCCCAAATGAACTTCTCTAAACATCAGTTTCTCATCTGGAAAATGGAAATAATAGAGTTACCTATGGCATTGAGTATTTGTGGAGATTAAATGAGATAATACATGTGAAACTTTCTCATAATAGCAGCTTGATAAATATATATTATCTTTCCTTCTCCTTCCTCATATGCTAACATACTTCTCCACACCATTCCCACCAGGGGATTGCTCCTTTTAATGGCCCTCAAGGCCTAGAGGGGCCGTTTGAACTGTGTCTGTAACCAGTGTAAACTGTCAGTCCTTTTGAATTCATTCTAAAAACTTGTTTGGAGACAGGAAAAGAAGAGAGTCACACCTGATCTATCTTAAGAAAATGGATTGAAATAAGTAGGTTCATATTTCCCCCAGTGCTGGGAGTAAGTAAAAACAATCTAACTCTATCACTACTTCCAAGGGACAGTAATTTTTTGTTAGCTATTTCTCTTCCAGAGCTTCAGAATTGATGGTGAGAGACAGAAAGGGGGGGCCGGAGGGGGGGAGAATATTCATCATTATAACACAGATAGACCTTTAAAGGTCTATGTGTTATTTTAAATTTGATATTCATTGTGCTTCAGGACAACTAGTGTTTATTTTCATAGCTTAGTTAAGTCTACGGATCATTTCTAGATAGTTGTCTATGCCCCCTCCAGGAAAAACATACTTTCGAGTGAGGAAGGGCCACACCCTCTTAGAAAGCTGGATAGAAAGATTGAAAGAGGTTCAGATGGGAAAGGAGGGCAGACACCCAAAGATGGTGCAGGCCAAGAAGTGAGTCATAGCTAGCATGCAGTGTTCAAATGTACTACAGAGTATAACTTGACCTTTAAAGAAGGAAAAATCTTTCCAAAGATTGAGTCAATTTACACTCTGCACCTTTCCCATGAACATTTTAGAGTATTGTCGTGGTGGCCCCTGCTGAACAGCAGTTCATTCATTCAATTGTTTATTCAATTAACAAATATTTATTCAGCATCTACTATGTGCATAGCACAGTGTGAGGGGCAGTGATGAGTAAAATATGGCATTTCTTATTATGGAACTTCTATAGTCAAACGGCTGCCAAAGGTAAGGAGTGACCCTAACTGGTGTTCTTAACTTTAACATAATCTCACACTGCCAATCCACTGTGGGAGTTGGGAGGGAAATGAATCTTTTAAAATTGTGGTTCAGGGCTTCGCTGGTGGCACAGTGGTTAAGAAGCCGCCTGCCAATGCAGGGGACACAGGTTCAAGCCCTGGTCCGGGAAGATCCCACATGCCACGGAGCCCGTGTGCCACAACTACTGAGCTTGCACTCTAGAGCCCGTGAACCACAACTACTGAGCCCATGTGCCACAACCACTGAGCCTGTGCTCTAGAACCCGCGAGCCACAACTACTGAGCCCATGTGCCAGAACTACTGAAGCCCGCGCACCTAGAGCCCACGCTCAGCAACAAGAGAAGCCACCTGAATGAGAGGCCTGCGCACAGCAGTGAAGAGTAGCCCCCGCTTGCTGCAACTAAAAGGAAAGCCCGCGCGCAGCAACAAAGACCCAACACAGCCATAAATAAATTTCTTTAAAAAAAAATAAAATAAAATTATGGTTCATTTTAGTCCTGACCCTGTAGCTTTAATTCAATCTTACACACTCACATATCACAAGCCCCTAAACCAATAAAGTTAAGCCCCATTTTCAGCATTCACATAGGAACTACCATGCATCTCTCTGGACTTGCCTGCCTTTCCATTCCTACACCACTATTACTGATTCTTGACTTGTTTCACATTTTTCATGCTGTTCCTGCCCTTTGGATTTGTCAACCTCAACTGACCATTATATATCAAGGTGATTCTCTAAGGACCTCAGCTTAGCTTACTTACCTCTCTGAATCTGTTTTACTCCTGGATATCTCAGGTAGGGCAACCTCTCCTGTTCATGACTCCCATTGTGTCTACACTTTTCCTGGTTCCTGGGAAATCAAAATAGGGCATTATAGAATTTAGACATCAGGCAATAGGGAGCCTACTCAGGAAGTACTTCAGAAATTTATTTCTTCCTTTGACATGTATATATTAAGCAGCTACTATGTGCCAGGAGCTCTGCTCTGATAAAGATACAGTCTAGTGGGGGAGAGCTGCATTAATTTTTGAAAAGCACAAACAAATGAACATGACAGTAACGATAAGAACCACTGAAGAACTAGGTCAGTGCTGTGATAGAAGAAGATGGGCTAGTGGCTACTTGAAATAGGGTATTTAGGAAAGTCCTCTCTAAAGAATTGTCACTTAAAGAGATGTGTGTGTTCGGTAGCAGCCAGCCATACAAAGATTCATTTGGGGGAAGAGCTTTCTAGGCAGAAGAAACAGCAAGTGAAAAAAAAAAGCCCTATGGTTTGTAAGAGGAACAAAATGGAGGAGATGTGAGCAGGGACCAGATCTTTGGTTCGATTTCATGACCATAGTATGCTGGAAGCTTCCCTGCTTTGTGTTGCTGGGATCCAACTCCTTGTACGGAACCTCAGACCAAAGTCAGGAAGTCTGTGTTCTACTCTTACTCTACCATGAATTTATGTGTCTCTTTTAATGAGTTGCTACTCTTTTTTCTCCTCTATGTTTTCTCATTGGAAAATGAGAGGATTGGATTAGACTTTCTTTAAGGTCCCTTCAAGCTCCAATATTCTATGATCTATAAAAACAACTTTCAAAATTCTGACTGAAAGCTCTGATCTGTGGGTTAGTTTCAGCTAAGCTGTGTCAAACCTTGTCACTTATTTCTGGGGATATAAATTGTAAGTGATCTATTCTTATATAGATTTTACATTCTAATGAGTTTTCTCAAAGTTAATTTTAACATATTTTAATTATCTCTGGAATAAGGGATAAGACAATATCTTTATCCTCAATTACCTTCAAAACGTGGCTTAAAAAAGACTTCTTTAGGAATTTTGAAATTGTGACAATCTGTATATAGATGAATTATTGAAGATGCTTGAATGACAGTTTTTTAAATAAATAACAACTTTACTGATACATAATTCATCCATTTAAAGTATAACATTCAGTGGATTTTAGTATATTCAAGAGTTGTGCAACCAGCACCACAAAAAATTTTACAGCACTTTCATCACCCCACCCTACACCCACCCTGTTGCAAAAAACAAACAAACAAAAAACCCCTCATACCCATTTGCATAAATCACAGTTTTTAAAAGCCCACAGGAATCTCTCATTTTTAGGACGTGTCATGAACTAACATTCAAGAGGATGATCTTTTCTCTTGGATCTCTGCGATAGCTAATTTTAGAGGAATTGGTTTATCTCATTCCTCTAAAATAGCTGTGGCTGTGGTTTGTAAGTTTATGATATAACCACGATAGCAGCATAGTAAAGAATGAATTCACCTTGGAAATGGTAAAACCCCTGTATATCCTGGCTCCTCCCTTACCTCTTTGGAGCAGTCCCTCAGAGCTCTCTGAGAGGCTGTCTTCCAGGCTGAAGTCATCAGAAATTCTGCTGAATAAAACATAATTCTCAACTTTTAGGTTGCGCTTTTTTTTTTTTTCAGTTAACGTATCTGTCTACTTGGTATTCCAAATTCGGTCATCAAGAATGGTCACTCGGGGCTTCCCTGGTGGCGCAGTGGTTGAGAATCTGCCTGCCAATGCAGGGGACACGGGTTCGAGCCCTGGTCTGGGAAGATCCCACATGCCGCGGAGCAACTGCGCCCGTGAGCCACAACTACCGAGCCTGCGCGTCTGGAGCCTGTGCTCCGAAACAAGAGAGGCCGCGATAGTGAGAGGCCCGCGCACCGCGATGAAGGGTGGCCCCTGCTCGCCGCAACTAGAGAAAGCCCTCGCACAGAAACGAAGACCCAACACAGCCAAAAATAAATGAATTAATTAATTAAAAAAAAAGTGTACAAGTTGCTTTGTTACAATAAAACTAAATGTGTGTATAAAGTAAGCGGTGAGACAATGTTTGTAAAAAAAAGCTTTTTAAAAAAAAAAAAAGAATGGTCACTGGGAGGTTTCTTGGCTGTTTTCTCTCAAGCACATCCCAACAGCAAGCTTACTCCAGGGCTAAAGAAAAGGTACTTCTCTGAGAGGCATCAACTTGAAGGTGCTTTTATTCTGTAGCGTTAGCTAACATAAAAGACATTCTTGAATATTTAATAGTGCTCCTACAGGAGACGCCAGTTCCCACCCCAGACCTACGGGAGAATCATTAACTGAATTTTTACAAGTACCCAGGTAGTTCCCATACATTAAAGTTTGAGAATAACAAAACGCAAGAGGGAAGAGATATGGGAACATATGTATATGTATAACTGATTCACTTTGTTATAAAGCAGAAACTAACACACCATTGTAAAGCAATTATACTACAATAAAGATGTTTTTTTAAAAAAAATGCTCCTAAAGATATCCACTAGGTTAAGCAGGACTCCCGGAACTTTTATGTAGTAGGTGTGGGGTGGGGCCTGTAATTCTGCATTTAAAACAAGATCCAAAGTGATGCCAACGTTGCTGGTCCACAGACCACCAATGAGCTGGCCTTTGATTTTGTGTGATTCTGTAACCAGAATAGAATACAAAAACCCAAGTACACACATGTTTACCTAAGTTCTTCCGTGGTTTGACTTACAATGTATCTAATACAAATACCTGCTAGCCTATCTTGAGTGTTACCTAGGAGAATCTGTGTGTCCATTACAGAAACAAATTACTTTGTAATTACTTTATACTTTTTGAAACAAATTTCAATATGTGACCTCGTTTGATCCTAGAATGCCTGCCTTTATTCTATCTGTATAAGCCTTCCGGGCACTGAGGATGTGGCAATGGGAGGGCAGCTTTATTTGGTCTTAGACCGAAACTCAAAACACTAACGCTGGATTGTTGAGCTGTTGACAAATAGACTGGCGCTATGTCCCTGGCACCAGGAATTTCTAAGGGTACTCTGGGAGGAAAGAATTTTCAAAACAAGGAGTGGCCTCTTAAGAAGTAAATGGGGCTATCGGAAAAATCATGTGCTGTGGGGTTCAGTCTTAAGACAGCAGGGTTTAGGGACTTCCCTGGTGGTGCAGTGGTTAAGAATCTGCCTGCCAGTGCAGGGGACACAGGTTCACTTCCTGGTCCAGGAAGATCCCACATGCCGCGGAGCAGCTAAGCCCATGCGCCACAACTACTGAGCCTGCGCTCTAGAGCCCGAGTGCCACAACTACTGAACCCCAGTGCACCTACCGCAGCAAAGAGTAGCCCCCCCGCTCGCCGCAACTAGAGAAAGCCTGCGTGCAGCAAAGAAGACCCAACGCACCCAAATCAATCAATCAATCAATAAATCAATCAAGTATGTTTTCTGACCATAACCAAATAAAAAAAAAATAGCAGGGTTTAACACTTCTGCCCTTTTGCTCTATTTCAGTGGAGACAGAGGAGGGAGAGGGACTCTGATTTGGTAACTACCAAAGCCTGAAACACACTAGAGGAACTTTCCTAGCTGCTTTGGGGATTGTGTGACCAGTTATTACTTACAACTTCTCTCTGCTTTTTTACTTCTTAACAATGGTTTCTTAATCAAAATGCAAATAGTAATTAAGTATAAAAGCTTCTCTGAGGTGTTTTGTTGATGATTAAGTAGAAGCCAGATGGCAAAGTTGCAGACTAGACTGAGGAGAGGGAAAGCATGAGCTGAACTATGGACTTCGAATGCCTCTGCAATGTATTTACTTTGCTGCTGAGCTATGTGCTGGGCCCATGGAGAGTTTAGAATATAAACTCTCGAATGTCTTTATATTCTATATATTCTTTAATATTCCTAAGTTGTAATGGTAGCCAAAGCAACTTTGGATACCATTGGCTGAGAACAACCACTGACATATGGCAAATAGCTCAACCAAAGGTTTATTTCTTAAGTATTCAGAAGACTATAGTACTGTGAATTCAATAGACACTTTGAAGAGCAAGGCTTTTAATGCAAAGACCTCACAGATCTCATCATGATTAGAAGCAAACATTTAATACCTTATTGATTGAGCCATTGTTAAGAAGCTAGTCAAAGGCAGAACTGGTGATGGCTCCCATTAAGTTACAAAGGTTAATCAGAAAACTGGTGGCGCAGTGGTTGAGAGTCCGCCTGCCGATGCAGGGGACACGGGTTCGCGCCCCGGTCCGCGAAGATCCCATATCCTGCATAGCGGCTGGGCCCGTGAGCCATGGCCGCTGAGCCTGCGCGTCCGGAGCCTGTGCTCCGCAACGGGAGAGGCCACAGCAGTGAGAGGCCCGCGTACCGCAAAAAAAAAAAAAGAAAACCGAAATATTGACTCAATTATTCAACAAATATTTATTGAACACTACAAGGCAATGCAGATAAAACAGAAAACAAGTTTGGCATGGTTTCTTTGCCTTTAGGAAGGTGACGTTTTGACAGGGGAGAGAGACAAAAAGGACAAGAAATAGAATAGAGGAATAGACTAATTTCAGAAGGGGATTGCTGCTAAAAAGTATATTTTAAAAGGGTGTTTTGATAGTGATTAGGGCCACCTGATTTAGAGTTATGACGGGAGGCCTCTGTGGAGGTTGTGACTTCTAATCTGAGATCTGAAAAATGAGAAGTGAGACAGATGAAGAGCCTGCTGAAAAGCTTTCCAGTTACAGTGTTTATGTTGAAAGGGCTTGAAGTGGTGAGGAACTTGGAATGCTCTAGAAATAGACAGAATGTCAGTGTGAGACTACATTGCTCGGCATCACTTCATCTTACTTTAGCAGCCAGTGAATCGCATGGGATTGGGGGAAGGGGTCAGTGGCTATTTAATGTTGGTATTCTCTTAGACCCCCAGTTATTACAGGCCCCCTCCTCTAACTCTAGCCACAGTTCCTCAAGGGGATGCCTTTTACACCCAAAAAGGGGCAAAGTGTCTTTAATGTGCCCTGAGAAGTGTCATACCTTAGGGTCTGGAGTGTTTCTGCACCTTGACACGTTTTAGCAAAGCAAAATGAGCACTGTTGGCTATACACACTCCAGGACCCTGCATTGAAACAGGAAGTAAGGAGACTAAAGTATGTGAGTCGGGGTGTTGAGGAAAGCCAATGTTGCTGAGGCTCAAGGAAGATGACACCTAGGGAGAGCACATCCCTGCCCTGAACTTATTCCCTCCTCTCCATTACTCACTATCACTGTCCAGCCATCAGCTCGTCGTTATATTTTACCTGGATTATTGTAGCATTCCTTCAGGTGATCTCCCTGCCTAGAGTCTCTCCTCCCTCTGGTCTTGTACATTCTCCATACTAGTGGCTTTGTTTTTGCACGATTTGTTCATGTTTCTTGTTTTCATTGCTATATTATAAGCTGCCAGAGAAGTTGGGATAGTGTCTTAATTATCATCCTCCCACAGTAAGAGCTGACTCTTCATTGATTCCATAAATGTATATCAGCAGAAATCCCTATCTAAAGATTTTGTCCACCTTCTACTAAACGACTGCACAACTCACTCACTAAAATAACTTACACCAATACCTGCAAGATCAAAACCTCTCTGCTAAAGACCGGAGACTTGGGATGAGTTGGGATGAAATTCCGAATCTGTTACTGAACTCAAGTTTTGGCTGTTTACCACCTGAAAGACAAGTGTTAGTTGGAAGAGGAAAGGTTGCTTTATTCAGGAGGCCGGCAACCTGGGGAGGAGGCAGACTTTTGTCCCAGAAGCAGCTCCAAAGATTCTGCTCGGCCATAAAAGATTTTAAAGGGGAAAAGAGGAAGCTAGTCTCAGTTAATCATTTGGGGAGGGGGTCAGAGTCTTTGTCATCTTTCACTGTGTGCAGACTTGCTGACTCCTTGTACTCTTTCTTTGGATGCTATCTTGTTCATGTAGCTTGCTTGCGGGATTACTGAAGGGGAAGCTGGGGAAACGATCTAGTCATCTGTTAATTACTTATACTTCATTTGTACTTCTTTAACCTAAGAAAAGAATCAACATGTTAGGCAAGGCATTGTGTGATCAAAAGAGCTAAGAGGTATGCTTGGGCCGGAGGTCAGTGAAGCATGTGGGCACCTGGTGTAAAGGTTGAGTTAAAATATGGCTTGGTGAAGTCTATTATCTGTTAGCTTTTAGGGGGTGCTTACAAATTCATTGACAAGTTCTTGGACCTGCAGAGCTAAAAGTAACTCATTAGCACTTGAAGTCTATTGGCTTCAATTTAGATGGAAGAAAAATATCCAAAAGGCATTAAATGTCTATAAACACAGATAACCAACTGTATTAGTGAAGAGCTAGGTTCTCTATCAAATTTTCTTTAGATGTTGTTGTTTTAAAATTTTTATTATGGAGGATTTCAAACACATACAAAAGCAGAGATAATAGTATTATGATCTACCATGTACCCATTACTCAGCTTCAGCAATTATCAATTCATGGCTAATCTCGTACCATTAATACCCTCAACCACTGTCTCCCTTCCCTATTGTTTTGAATCGAAACTCAGACATCATGTCATTTCATCTGTAAATATTTAGTATGATTTTCTAAAACATAAGAATTTTTTAATAAATAGAACCACAATTAGTACACCTGAATAATTAACATTAATTCCTTAATGTCATCAAATAGCCAATAAGCATTCAAATGTCAAATTGTATGACACATACCATATTTGTTTCTTTGAATTCTGATAATAAGATCTACATATTATGATCGTTTGTATGTTTTCTAAGTCTCTTTAATCTACGGGTTCTCCTTCCACTTTCCTTCTGGTTCTTGAAACTTATCTATTGAAGGAGCTGATTTGTTTATTCTTCAGAGTTTCCCAGATTCTGGGTTTTGCTGATTTCATCCTCATGGTGTACTTTAACATGTCCCTCTGCTCTCTCTATTTTCTGTAAGTTGACAGTTATAGCTAGTGTCTTAATCAGATTCAAGTGGAGTTTTTTTCTGGGGGTGGGTCAAGAATGCTTCATAACTTTTCTGAGCATCAGCTCACTAATCTATAAAATGGACCCAATGGTAGAACTTACATCATAGAGTAATTGAGAAGATTAAATACAACAATGTTTATAAAATGCATAACACAATGTCTCCCACCTCGGCACTCCAAAAAGTTAAAAGTAAAAAACATGGCACTTGGGAAAGAGGGACACTTGATAGATGCCTGGGAGTAGCAGAGACACAACAAATGTTTATTGAGAACCTATTGTGTGCAGGCACTGATCTAGATGCTGGAAGTCAAGTGATCTTCAAGACAAAATTCGTGTATGATCTCCATGAGCTCAGTCTGGTGAAAGAGACAGGCATGTGAACATATGGTAATGATAACAGTATGGTAAATGCTACAGGGGCTATGGAGTCCAGTAGATGGGCACCTAATCCAGACTAGGGAGAAAGAAAGGCTTTCAGGAAGAGCAGAGTTTTTGATAAGCTAAGAGTTAGCTGAAAGTTGGAAGAAGGGAGAATGATGTTGAGATTTTGGAGAGGGGTGGTGTTTCAGCCCAACTAAAGAATAAGTTGAAAGGCACAGAAGACAAAAGAAGAAAGAAGAATGAATTTGGGAAACACATTGTAGCTCACTACAGCTAAAGGACAAAGTTCTTATGAGAAAGTGGCTTGAGAGTTCTGGGGTTGGTGGGAGGGGGTCATGAACAGTCATGCAAGATGAGGTTGGAGCATTAGGCTGGGGATAGGTTGTGCTTTTTAGGCAATGGTAAGGTGCTTTGTCACTGTACTGAAAGCAATGGAGAATTGTTGAAGGATTTTAAGTAAGAAAATGTCATGATCAGATTTGTGTCCTAGAAAGGTCACTCATGCTAAGAGTGGAGAGTGAATTAGTAAGACCACATGCTTGGGGCTCAGAGATCAGTTTAGGAGGCTTTCAAAAGTCTAAATGAGAAATGCTGAGACTTGAATGTAGGGCAAGGAACTAAATGGGAATGGAAAAGAGGAGCAGACTCCAGATAGATTCAGGACGTAAGACGTGAAAAGACTTTGTTAAGAAATTGAATGACACTGCATAGGGTATTATGAGAGAGGAGAGTCAGTTGAGTCCCACGTTTCTGTCTTAGGTAAATGGGCTGGTAGGAATGCCATTCACTTGGGTTAGCAATATCGTAGGAGGAACAGATTTGAAAGAAGGAAGGGAAAATGATGGGTATGGGTTTGAATGTGTTAAGAATTACCCAAGAAACATACTAGTGGAGATGTCAGATGTCTAGAGCTGAGGAGAGGAGTCTGGGCTGGAGATAAAGATTTTTATTTTTTTCCCCTAAACTTCTGTATCAAAGCATAACAAACATACAAAAAAGTACACAAATTGTATGTGTACAGATTAAGAAACTTTCACAGTGTAAACACACCTAGGTAATCATCACCAAATTTAAGACATAAAACATCACCAGAGCCCTAGAGCCTCCCTCAAACCCTCTCCCAGTGATTATCCACCTCCAAATTTAACTATTATTTACACTTCCATCAGTTTAGATTGCATTTGCAAGCTTTTGAACTTTACATAAATAGAACCATAGAATACATATTCTTTTTGTGTCCAGCTTCTTTAATGCAACATTATGTTTGTGAGATTCATACACATTGTATTTTTGTGTAACAGGAGTTTATGACTTTTCATTGCTGAATAGTTTTCCATAGTATGAATACACCACAAATTATTTATCCATTCTATTGTTGCTAGATATTTGGGTTGTTTCTAATTTTGGACTATCTAAATGAGTAACTATAAATATATTTCTACAAGTGTTTGATTGCACGTATATGCATTTTTGTTGGGTAAATACCTAAGAGTGGTATTGATGGATAATAAGGTATACATTATGCTCAAATATAGTACATGCTGCCAATCAGTTTTCCAAGAGTTGTCCCAATTTATACTCATTGCTTCAGAATAAATAGAATACAAATCTGGAGGAACTAAAAAAAATACAGAGAACTACTTTCATAATGGGAGATAATTTACTCAATAAACAATAAAATAAGTAGACAAAAGAGTGCAAGAATATGAAAGACCTGAACATGTTTTAATTTTTAATATGGTAAGTGTCAACAAATATAACTCACAAAACAAAAGCTCGTTGGGGGTTTTAATAAATTTTAGGAGTGTAAAGGAGCCCTGAAACCAAAAATTTGAGAACCACTACCTAGAGATTGCAATACAAATTGTTGACTTCATACAGTTAATATAAATTAATACTTTTACCCCTTCCTTGATAATGTCATGACCTGATACTAGCTTAAGCTCATTGATCCCTTTCAGTCTTTCCTGTTGTTGTGATGCTTCTTAACTCTACGTACATATATTTTTGACCACGCAAGACTTCATTATTAACTTTTTGTATAGTCAATATTAATTTACATTTACCAAGATATGAATCTTCCCATTGTTCTTCAACCTTTCCTGAATTTATGTCTTTTGATAAGGGATGATTTCTCTGCTACCAGATTGAATGCTAGACTTTGTTTGAGAAATTGCTGGACACTGAATGAAAAAGGGCTTGGACGTTGTATATGAAAAATTGTAGAGACTCTGGATGACGTTATCTTCCTCTAGAGCAGGTTCACCCTAACCTCTAGTCCTCAGGCTATTTAAGGACAGCTCACCTTCATCCAATCAGGGACTGAGCTTGGTTGCAGGATATTTTTTTGAGTCTCAGTCTATCTCTATTTTGCCCCTAGAGGCCAGGAGTGCAGCTCTTTGTGGATCTCAACTGAGAGCAGCTCTGTTTATTAGGAGCTCTCCCCCTTTGTGAGAATGCAGAGCTAAGAAATTACTTGATAACGTGGCTCCACTTTTCAGCAGTTTCTACTTACCTAGCCTGCTGCCCTGCACAGGTGATGAACTCAGCAAATCCTCAAGATGGAAAAGAGCAGAATGTCAGGCTCACTTTTCTTTGTTTCTCTTCTATCTGGGATGTTGGTCCCTAAAGTCTTGGTTCCCTTGACAGCCCCAAATCCATTTTTTTCCAAAAGCTTTGTTGACATCTCTGCCTGTTAACTACAGCCCTCTGCCTTGTCAGTCTGTCGTCTATACCTAGAATAGGCAAATACCCTGAAGGGAAAAGCTGCTTGTTGGTTCAACTCTCTGTGCTTAACTTTTCTGAGGCCTTGCTCTCTCAAGTCCTAGTTGTCTCGGCACCTCTGAAATGCCACCAAGAAATTTTTAAATATGTATTCTAGTTGTCTTCAGTGGGAGCATCAATCTGTAATAAAATAATCCACCATAGCAGGCCAATGAAAGTCTGGAAATCATCCATTCTAGGCCATCAGGGTAAGAGCTCATCACCTTTTGTTCTTGTACCTCAGGCCTCAGTAGTACCCATCGACTTTGAGAGGAAATTGTTACAAGCATAGGCTCTGTGGTCTGACTGTCTGGGTTTGATTCCTGGTTTCTTTATAAGCTTTGTGTCCTTGTGAAGTTTACTTGTTTTTTTCTAAGTCTTAGTTTCCTCATATGTAACATGGGAGTGATCATAGAACCTATCTCAAAGGTTTATAAGAATGGAGCAAAATAATCTACACATACATCATAGTGCTTAACAAGTAGTATGTGCTGGCTAGACAAATATTAGCTATTAGTAGTAGTAGTAGTATCTGTAGATTTTATGTAAGCACAGCCATAACAAGGGTTATTAAATATAACACACTTAATGTACATTACTTACATTCTTTTACAATGAATGAGTATTATTAAATCGATAAAAGCTGAGAAAAAGTGAAGGAGAGTTTTAGTGGATTTATATAAATGCAACTTCATTTGTTTTGTTGCCTTGATTTTACCGCGTGTAAATAATCTACCAATTATTTCCTTGGCCCCAGAGCCTAATAGCACTTAGGTAAGCTGTATATATTAACTCCCTTAGCTTTAAAGTGAAGTCTTGTTGAAAGGGTATATAGTTTATAACATTTCACTAATCAGATGCCTTCCCTTCTCCTTCCACATGTCTGAAATAACATTCTGATGCCACTATGTGCCTCTAGATGTGTAGCAGAAACATTTTTTTTTACCTGAGAATTCATGTACATCTGAGCAGCTCATCAGGCCTGATAGAATGTGCCCACCAGGAGGCTTATTTGAAAGGAACTGTGGGATAGAATGGATGTTATCAATTTTAATTTATTTTATTTTTTAAACCACTTTATTGACATATGATTGACATACAAAAAGCTGTACATATTTAATCTATACAACTTGATGAGTTTGGGGATGAGTATACACTGGTGAAACTGTCACCACAATCTATGCTGTAAACATACCCATCATGTCCAAAACTTAGAATGCACTTTAACTGAAAAAAAGTGAGATGCACACTTGCTTGGTTAAAAGCACGGTGGTCCGTGGTTCGAGACGAGTCGGTTTTCTGAACTCAGTAGATGCACTGTAAATGCAGGTTGTCCTCTGGCCCAGCCATTTGGGCTCCTGCCTGAGACTTAGCCTGAGAGGCTGCAATGACATTGAGTAAAAGCTAAAAGGGCTGTTTTCATTCCAATCTCTTAGGTAGATGAGAATGCTCTGTGTCAGCAGTCATGGTGCCAGGGGCTCCTACAGAGACAGAAGACCATGCCAGTGGTTTCAGCGGCAGCAGGAGCCAGTGCCCCTATTGTAGATATCAGCACCCTCCAAAGTGGACAGTGGCAGACTTGATATAGATATGGGTAGACACCAGAACTGGAAGCAGTGCCACTGTCAGTCATCGGCATCAGTGATCCTTTGCTGTGCAACAGAGGCATAGCTGTGACTTTTTGGCATTAGTGACAACAGGATACCTGGTCAAGGACAGTTAGAGCAGGCAAGGAGATTAGGGGGAAGGAGAATCATGAATACCATAGGGTAGCTACAGGGTACATAGGAAATACTCCCTGTGTATTCTGAGAAATATTTGAAAGATGTCTTAATGGGGTAGGGGGTTGTCATTTCTACAGAACTGGCAGAGGCAGAGCCATGCTTTGTCACTATTATTGTGATTCTATCATTGCCCCTAGTCTAGAGTAGCTTGAAGAATACAGGGTCAGGAACAAGGGTAATTGGTGATGGTAATATAGCAGGAATTATAGTTTTCCAAATACATCAACAAAATAAAGAGATCTGCCATACATTCTAATGTTCACCATTCATTTAACTCCCAGGTCCCAAGTGAAGCAGGTAAGTATATTATAAGTAACATTAAAGAAATATAACTTTTAAAAGACAGTGCACCAGGAACCTGGATGGCCTTATGGGAATGTTTAATCATGTGTATAACTCCTTTGTTAATTTTCTTTAGAAGCAGGTTATAAGCCATACAAGAATATGTCTCATTTTCTTTTTTTGGTGGGGGGTTACACGGGCCTCTCACTGTTGTGGCCTCTCCTGTTGTGGAGCACAGGCTCCAGACGCGCAGGCTCAGCAGCCATGGCTCACGGGCCCAGCCGCTCCACGGCATGTGGGACCTTCCTGGACCGGGGCACAAACCCGCGTCCCCTGTATCGGCAGGCAGACTCTCAACCACTGCGTCACCAGGGAAGCCCCAGTCTCATTTTAAGAATGTGGCTTAGTTTGGGACCCAAATGGTGTTACCCTGCTTGTTTAGCCACGTTTCTAATACTTTGGGCTTCCATAAGGCACAATAGGTAAATGATAACTTTTGCCATTGCCCAAATTCAATTCTACCCTCAAAGAATAACTAAAAAAAAAAACTTACATCATAAGCTCTGAAGGTATTTCTCAAAAAGGAGATCTAGGGAGATAATTTAAATGGTAAAATCCTCTGTTACATAGGAAAGTCTCGAAGGAGGGAGTGAGGTCTGAATTGATGGCTTGTGTTGATATTGCAGATGCATTATGGATGCAGAATCTGAGGGGGAAGCTGGCCTTGGGCCTTTTTAATCTCACAGCATTTTACCCCAATCACATATCCACACAAGTGCTTCTCTTGAATATCTCAGAAATGGGAGAAGAAGAATAAAATTGTTTATCCTCCACAACTTCCTGGAGAACCTCAGAGACCAGCTGGACTTCCCTGGTGGCGCAGTGGTTAAGAATCTGCCTGCCAATAAAGGGGACAAGGGTTCGATCCCTGGTCCGGGAAGATCTTTCATGCCATGGAGCAACTAAGCCAGTGAGCCACAACTACTGAGCCTGTGCTCTAGAGCCCACGAGCCACAACTACTAAAGCCCGCGCGCTCTAGAGCCTGCGCACTGCAACTACTGAGCCCATGTGCTGCAACTACTGAAGCCCGTGCACCTAGAGGCTGTGCTCTGCAACGAGAGAAGCCACTGCAATGAGAAGCCTGTGTTCCGCAACGAAGAGTAGCCCCTGCTCGCCGCAACTAGAGAAAGCCTGCGTGCAGCAACGAAGACCCAACACAGCCGAAAATAAAATAAAAATAAGAAAAAAAAATTCTATAATTAATGAGCTTTCTTTACTTCTTACTTGAGCTCTTTGGACTTGGATATTAATTGGAAATAAAGGAATCATAATAGTATTTGTCAGGTCCAGAATCTAAAGCAAAATTTTGTATTTTGTAGTACAGTCTTTTTGGATGTTAAAACAAACACACTTCAGGATACATCTTAAATAGCAAAATTCAAATAGTTAACAGTAGATCATCTACTTAACTCTAGCAAATGAAGAACAATGTCAAATCATTTGTTATATATTGTAATTTACTGAAAACTATTTTGATTAACTTTTGCATCATATATACTCCTCTATAAGTGCCTGTGTGAAGACATTTGGTTTGATTTTATATAGGCACTATGGAGAAACCTAATTTAATTCTCTATTTTGCACAGATTTTGTTGGAGGGAATAATCCTTTTTTGGGACAAATTAAGACTTTTGGAAAATACCTTAACATTTTCTGATTTTAAATAGTATTTGGTAAATTGATTTTGGTGTATCAGTTATACATGTTATGACTAAGTTATTAATGCAGTGTATGAATATCTTGCTTATTAATGGGGGATAATTTGCTCACCTAGCCACATAGTTCATACACTGTACCATTATTTGCATTGTCCCTTAGACTTTCCAGTCTGCTAGCTGCAAGCATTTTAAAAATTAGTTTTATCTCTTGTTTAAAAGAGGACTAGATAATATTTACTATTCTACCTCATTTTGATCTTCAACATTTGGAATATGTTGTTAAATAATCATAGATGGGGCAATGAGTAAATCCTATAACAGTGAGTTAAAATGAATGTCACCAATTTAGACCACTCCTTTATTTTTAAGACTATCTTCCTAATTTAGCTAGCACAAATTTCCAAACAATGTAGATTCCTATATAGACTTTACCTTACATGTGGCTTCATCCTGATAAAGAAAATAAGTCAGAGAGAAATTAAAGGCCTTTCTTTATAATAGTCATACCTTGTTAAACTGAGCTTGAGTTTACTTTTGTGGTATCTTTGAAGAAAGCTATGTTAAGTAAATTAAAAGTATAGTGAAACTGTATCAGAACTGTGTGAACAGCCATTTCTATAAGAGGTATATTTTTAATTTGTGGATTAATTGACATACTGATTATAAGTCATGCTTCTGAGTCATTAATGTGGATCCCATGTGACTCTAGAACTTTTACTAGGTGACTTTTTTGTTGTCGTGTTACTATGTTCACTTAAAAATAAATTAACTTTACAAGTTAAAAATAGAAGAAAGTCTCTTTTTTATTGCTAAAAACAATTCAGGGAAATTAATTTGTTATAGCTCATATTTTTTCAAAGATCACATTAATTTATTAATTTACTCACTAAATGTCTACTGAATGCTTACTTTGTGCCAGATAGTAATCAAATAATCAGACAAATAGGTTTAGAACTACAAGTGTAATAAGTCTTGGAAAAAGAGCTACATAGCACCATGAAAACATATCCTTGCCTGAGAGGTCAAGGAAGTCTTCCTGGAGGAAGTCATATTAAACCAAGAATTGAAAGATGAATAGGAGTTAACTAGGTGAGGGAGGGTGGCACTGACTGAGGCAGAGGGGGTAGTATATGCAAAGGTCCTGTGGTGACAGGGAGTATAGCATATTTGAAAATGTGAAAGAAAGTTAATGTGGCTGGAGCCACATTCATTTTTACATTACCTAAAGCCATTCTTTCTCATAAAGTAAAATATGGTATTGGGAAATTTCAGAATTCATATTTTATAGAAAACACAGGAAGAAAAATGTTCTATTTAGGAACCAGAACTCACTATGACCTTTTCCCCATACCCACTCCTTCTCATCTACTGAATACATTCAATTTGCTTATTTTCTGTTGTCCTCATCATGGTCTACAATCACTTTAATCATCCTGATTGGCTTTATTTCACCATTCTCCTCAGTTGGACCTTATGGGGAACCATTTCAACAGTGCTTTACTAATCCCTATAATTTTTGACCCTCTTGAGTTTATCCCACACTTCTTTGCTGACCCCCAAACATGGGCAGCCACCATTTACTCTGTTCTCAATCAAGAATTCCAAGAATGTTGAAGTAAAGGCCATGCTAACATGGCTTAATGAAAATTCATGCTGCCCTTAACTGGGTCCTTAATACCACTTGGCTGTTTTTTAATATTTTATTGGCACCATCAGCCATTCTTTCTTTAAGTAAGTTTTCTGATCCTTTCTCTCTCTCTTCTCCTTCTGAGGCTCCAATAATGCATTGATTGTTTCTTTTAATGGTATCTCATAATTCAAGTAGTCTTCTTTCACTTTTTTAAAATTATTATTTTTTTTCTACTTCAACTATATGATTTCAAATGACCTGTCTTCTAGTTCACCAATTCTTTTTTCTTCTTGGCTGAGTCTGATGTTTAAACTTTCCATCGAATTCTTTAGTTCAGTCATTTTAGTCTTCAGCTCTAGCATTTCTGCTTGGTTATTTTTAATAATTTCTATTTCTTTATTGAATTCCTTATTTTGTTTATGCATTTTTTTCTAATTTTATTTACCTGTTTATCTCTGTTTTTGTAGTTCACTGAATTTCTTTAAGAGGATTTTTCTGAATTCTTTGCCAGACAATTCATAGATCTCCATTTCTTTGGAGTCAGTCATTGAAATTTTATTAGTTTCCTTTTATGATGTCATGTTTGGTTAATCATTTATAATCATTGTGGCCTTTCCTTGGTGTCTGTGCATCTGAGGACATGGACGCATCTTCCAATCTTTACAGATAGGCTTTAGCAGGAAAGCCCTTCACCAGTCAGCTTGTTCAGCAATTCTGGGTGGGCAGTCTGGCAGCATCCATGAGCATGCTTACTGTTGGAGTCCTTGGGCAGCTTGGTGTTGGGGTGGGTTGAAAGCTCAGGAAAGTAGTACTCAACCTAGTGCTGGGCCCCCCTGGGACCCTGGGTTCAGAGGTTCTCCCCTGAAGCCTAGGTTCATGGGCTTTGATTGGGACCCTAAGAACACTGGATTCACCCAGGGCTGCAAGGGCTGGCTGGTGCTGGGGCATAACAGGGAGCCTGGGTTTACTGGAGCCTACCAGGAGCCCCTGGGGGTGATGAGAGTTGGCTGATGTTGGGGTGAGCCAAGAATGTTGATTCATGGGAGCCCACTTGGAACCTGATGCCCCAAGTGGCAGCCTGCACTGGAATAGGCCAGAAACCTGGGGCCACTGGAGCTGCCTGGGTCCAGGGGAGACAGCAGGCACAGGAGTGGATCAGAGGCCTGGGTTCATGGGAGCCTTCTAGGAGCCTAGAGCTGAGGAAGCTGCTTGGAGCTGTGGTGGCCAACTGTGCTGAGCCGCCCGGGACTGTTGGAGCTGACTGGCACCCAGATGTGTTGGGAGCCTGAACTTGCAGGGGCCCTCTGAGAGCCTGGAGCCAGTGAAGCTGCTTTGAGCCATGGGAGCTGCCTGGGGCCTCTAGAGCTGTCAAGCTCCAAGGTGAACTGGGGAACTGAATTTGTGGGAGCCTGTTGGGAGGTTTGGGGCCACAGAAACTGCCTGGGGCCATGGGAGCTGGTAGGTGCCAGGGTGAGACAGGGGCCTGTGTTCCCAGGAGCCTGCAGGGAACCCTACCAGGTAAGCCGCCTGGAGCCGGTGGAGAAGGTAGGTGCTGGGTTGAGACAGGGGTCTGGATTCCTGCGAGTCTGGAGGGAGCTTTCTGTGGAAGCTGCCTGGGGCCTTGGGAGGTGCTTGGGGCCACTGGAGTAGGCAGGAACCAGGGTGAGACTGCCAGGGGCCTAGTGTCATAGGAGCTGCTTCTGGCCACTGGAGCCAACAAGTATGGGAGTAAGATGGGGGACTGAGTTCCTGGGAGCCTGCAGGGAGCCCTGCTGTGGTAGTCTCCTGGGGCCACTGGAATAGGCAGGCACCAGGGTGAGCCAGGGTCTGGAGTCACAGAAGCCCACCAGAAGCCTGTGCCAAGGACATCATTTGGGGTTGCTGGAGTCTCCTGAGGCCATTGGAGCCTATAAGGGCCAGGGCAAGGAGGGGCTTAGGTTAGCAGGAACCCACAGGGAGCCACTTAGGCTGTGGGAGTTGGTCTGGTGCTGGGGTGGCCTGTTCTGGGGTCTGCAGTGAAATTGGGCACTCACTTTACTCTCCTTCTCCCATGTGGAAGGAGTCTCTCTCTACACTGGGCTACCTGGGCTTGATGGAGGGGTAGTGGGGGCCTGTGTTCCAGCAGCCTGCAGGGAACTCTCCTGCTGAGGGTGAATAGAGCCATGTGAAGTGCTTGGGGCTGCTGGCGTAGGAAGATGCCAGGGTGGGCAGGTTGTTTGATTCTTGTGAGCCTGCTGGGGGTCTGATGTCATGGGAGCTGTCTGGGGCCTCTGGAGCCGGCAGGAGCCTGGGTAAAATTAAACGAGCAGGACCCTATGGGGCCTTCCTGGAACAGGACCCTCCTCCATGTCCTCTGCTTAGCTCCTCTCTGAACTACCTAGATAACAGTATCTGATGCACCTTTCCTGAGTTGTTTTACAGATGCTAAAACCCCCACGAAATGGAAGAAGTTGACTACTTGATGAGCATGACCACATAGCGCCCAGGTCTATTGGAGCCTGAGGATTGATGATGGTAACCCCTGTGACACCACCCTGCCACCTCACCATCAACCAATCGGAGAATTGTGCATGAGCTGATCACAGACTCTGTGACCCCCCTCCCTCACCTGGCCTTTAAAAAATGCTTTCCTGAAACCCATTGGGGAGTTCAGGCTTTTTGAATAATAGCTGTCCTGAACTCTTTGCTTAACACCCTGCAATAAATGCTGTACTTTCCTTCACCACCACCTGAAGTCAGTGGATCGGCTTTATTGAGTGCTGGCAAGCAGACCCAAGTTTGGTTCCATAACAAAACTTCCTATGCCACCATTTTGCTGACGTCATTCCTCCACAGCATTATTTTTAATAGTAAAATTTATACAGTCATGCATTAATAAGTGACAGTCAGGGTTTGAACCCAGATATTTTGCCATTGAGAGAATGTGCCCTTTTCATTAAATGCTCCCTCCTCTGTTTTCCAGATTTGAAGACAGGCCTTGGAAGGTTTTACAACCAGATGAAAGAGGATCTGGGGCATTCTAGAAACAAGAGGCTGAGGTGTCTGTGAGGGATGGTTTTGAATGTTGCATGCCTCTCAACTCCTTCTAATCTTAATCCTACCCCCACCCATTCTAATGAAGCAGCTTTGTTAGTGACTTCCTAATTTCAAATTCAACAGGCTTATCCAGTTTATCAGCATCGCCCAAGCATTTTACATCATTAATCTCCTTCCTTGGCTTCCATATCACTACACTCTCCCAGTTATTGCTCTTTATTTGATGTTATCTATGGAAATCTTTGAGGTAAGTGTTCCTGAGGGCTTAGTTTTTGTTCCTTTCCTTTCCTTATACTTTCACAGTTATTAACCCCCATCACTGCCTTGAGTAATTCTAATATCCATGTCTCTATCCCAGACTGCTCTCTTAAGCTCTAGCTAGCTCGAAATCTTCCATTATCTAGTAGTCATTCATATCTAGATATTCCACAGACCCCACAAATACAAACAAGTAAAAACAAGACAAAACGAATTCTTCTCCTTTCCCTTCTTTATCTGAAAAGAGTCTTTCCACCTATTGACTTCCTTATTTTGGTCCATAATCATCCTTAAATTTTCTCTTCCTCTTTCAATCTCTCCCTCATATAACAAAAATACCTCTGACATTTAAAATGTTAGTGCCTTCCATTAAAATGTAAGTCTGAGGAGGGCAGGGCATGGCTTTCTCCACTTTATTTCTGGAGACTGACAGATTAATGCTCGGTAAATTCATGTTGACTATCTGCATAAATGAATGTATTCATCCATCTCTTTAGAGAAACGAATAATTTCACTGGCTGAATGGCTGAAGAAATTCATCTGCCCTTCCTTCATTCCCAAAGTAACCAATTTGTTTCTGTCTCATATTATCTCTTGCCTGGATCATTGGACCAGGCTTCTAATTCACCTCTCCTCCCCCAGGTCTACTCTGCAGAGGACACAGGTGTGAGAGGAATATTCCTAATGCACAGCTCTAATTATTTTCTCCCTCCTGTTTAAAAACCTTCAGTATGTCTGTATCCCCATCTAAGTAAACTAAAACTCCTTAGTGTGTGTCCTAGGACATTCACAATTTGTCTGTTTACAACATCCATGGTCTCAGCCTCTGCTTCTCAAATCTGACTTCATGTGAGAACTGTCCGGGGAGCTTATAAAAATACTGATGCTTGGGGCTCATCACAAACCAATTAAATTGGAATCTCTGGGTCGGCACTGGCATCTGTACGTGTAGAAGCTCCCCAGGTAATTCTAACACACACCTGGGATTGAGAACTTCTTTAAGCCAACTGCACTAATTTTTGTTTCCTAAATTTGACGCACATATCTGGCTTCTCAGATGTTGGTCATGCTTTTCCTTTGAAAGATATCTTCGGTGTCTGTACTGAACTTTTTTTAAAGGTATAATTAACACACAATAAGGTGAAGAAATTTAAATGATTAGTTTTATCCATTTTGAAAATTCTAGACATCCATATAACTACCACGCAAAATAAGATCATTTTTATCACCTCAGAAAGTTCTTTTGTGCCCCAGAAACCAATTCTGGATTTCTAACAATAAAGATTAGTTTTGCCTGTTGTTGGACCATATAATTGCAACCACATGGTGTGCGCCGTGTTTTGTCTGGTTTCTTTCCCTCAAAAAACGTGTCTGGGGCTTCCCTGGTGGCGCAGTGGTTGAGAGTCCGCCTGCCGATGCAGGGGACACGGGTTCGTGGCCCGGTCCGGGAGGATCCCACATGCCGCGGAGCGGCTGGACCCGTGAGCCATGGCCGCTGAGCCTGCGCGTCCGGAGCCTGTGCTCCGCAACGGGAGAGGCCACAACAGTGAGAGGCCCGCGAACCGCAAAAAAAAAAAAAAAAAAAAAAAAAAAGTGTCTGTTTGGCGTATGCATTATTGTAAGTACAGTAATTGCTTCTTCTTTTATTGCTGGGTAATATTCCATTGTATGAACATACCACAATTTGTTTATTCATTTCTTGATGAAAGGACATTGGGCTGTTTTGATATACTAATTTGAAGCCCTACAAATCCTTCAAGGCCCAGTTCAATTTTTTTTTTTTGATAAAGTGATCTTTATTATGATTTTAGCAGCTGTGCAGCCCTAATTTTCTGTAATAGGCTTATTCCACATGCCTCTATCATGTTCAGACCCAGTTTTTAATTCAGAAAGTACTGTCACCATATTGATCAATTTCTACCACTCTGGCCCAGTTCAAATTCTAACTTTATCATGAAACCTTTCCTCATTCCCTGGTTGTTCCAATTTTAAGCGACCTATTTTCACTGAAATCTCATGGCATTTTGTGCTGTCTGAAACAGTGCTTAATATATGAGTCAGACAGAGCTGGGTTTAAAATATGTCTTTATCACAATCTAGTTGATTTTAGGTAACTTAGTGTATTTGTTTTCTATTCCTGCAGTAACAAATTGCTGCTAATTTAGTGGCTTAAAACAATACAAAGATACTGTTCCTCAGTTCTGAGAGACAGAAGTATGACATCAGTGTCACTGGGCTAAGATCAAGGTGTGGGTAGGGCTTTGTTCCTTTCTGCAGGCTGCGGCGAAGGACCTGTTCCTTTGCCTTTCCAGCTTCTAGAGGCTGCCCATATTCCATAGTTTGTGGCCCCCTCCTCCATCTGCAAAACCAACAATGGCAACTTGAGTCCTTCTCACATCATACCACTTTGACCTTCTATTTTGCCTCTCTCTTCCACTTTTAAGGACCCTCTTGATTACATTGGACCCACCCAGATAATCCAGGGTAATCTCCCTATTTTAAGGCAAACTGCTTAGCAACCTTAATTCCATCTGCAACCCTTCATACCTCTTTGCCATGTAACATAACAGGATCACAGATGGCAGAGATTAGGATATGAACATCTTCCAGAGGGAGGCGTTATTCTGCCTACCACACTCAGTTAACCTCTGTGTTTCAGTTTCTTCATCTAAAAAATGAGAAGAATGCTACCCACATCATAGGATTGTAGTGAAGATTAAATTAAATGAGTTCATATGTCTAAATTGCCTAGTACAGTTCCTAGAAAAAACTGAGAGTATCATTCATTAAACAAATCTTGAGCTCCTACTTGGTACTAGGCACTATTGTTCATGCTGGTGATACAGTAATAAACAAAACAGACCAAGTATCTACTTCATGTTGTTTACAGTCTTGTTGGAGGAGACAGGTAATAAACAATTAAACAAGCAACTGAAAAGAATTTCATAGGGTGTTAAGTATTGTGGAGAAAAAGCAGAGGACAGAGAGAGTGATGGATGTTCTTTTCTATCAGTTGGTTATAGATAGCCTCTCGGGTAAGGTGATGTTTGAGCAAAGTTTTGAAAAAGGTGAGGGAATGAACCACAGAGATATCTGATGGATGAACATTGTAGGCAGAAGAAACAGCAAATACAAAGACCCAGAAGTGGAGCAGGCCATCCCAGTGGGCTGGATTGAAATGAGAAAGGTAGGAGACAGGTCAAAAAGATATAGTGGAAACAACTAGGATTATTCTATTGTTCGCTGCTTTGCAACGCTTTGTAAAGGGCTTGAGGGCATGGACCTTGTCTTATTCAGTGCTGCATGCCTCTCAGTTTAGCACAATGCTTAATGCACAGTAACTGCCGGAGGCAACTTTGTTACATCAACTGATATTTGTAGTAGATACTATCTATGTAATATTTAAATGCCACTTGGTGCCCATATGCCGTTATTAACCTAAATTACATTTAGTCATCCATCACAGAATGAAAATGTTCTCCTATCCTAGTCTCTAACCCTTGCCCTCTATTTTGGTGAATGCCTTTGCATGGGGAAAACCTCTTTGTCCATTTCCATATGGCTGGAGATTGTCTGAGACTGATTGACTGAGTACACTTAAACTTCTTGCCAAAGGGTAGCCTTGAGCAATATTAGTGGATTTACTTTTTTACTCAAAGGGGCCCTGGTGAGAAGAGATTACTAATCAGTTTTGTCTGTGTCCTCAGAGTTCCATGCTCCAGACCTTCCATTATCTTGTTCTCTGAGGTGGTCCAGGAAGCCAGGGGCATTTTAGAAGTCTAGACAGACTTGGAAGGGCAGAACATTTTTAATTTACATTCCCCCCCCCACCGCCCCGTTAGGGTTTATCTGTAGCTAAGGTTGCTAGCTAAAATACAGGATGCCCCGTTAAATTTGAATTTCATAGAAACAAAGAATAATTTTTAGTATAAGTGTATCCCAAATATTGCATTGAATGTATGGATGAAAAATACTGCCTGCCATATCAGCAAACAAGGGATGTTGCAGCCACCAAGCCAGCAGTCACTGCAGCCACCCACAACGGTGCACCCTGAGGGGATTCAGAACGGAGAAAATCAGGAAACTGGTCCTAGATCGCTAAGGTGCCTATCAAAGGAATGATTTCAATGAGTCCAGACTCCTGTAACTTCCCATAAAGAAAATCGCTAAATTCATTAAGTGGAGATGTCTGAACAGTAATCTTTTGATGTTCTGACTACGTGGTTTTTGTTGCAAAACTCCTGTGTATCCTGACTCCTCCCTTACCTCCCTGGAGCAGTTCCTCAGAGTGACCTAAGAGGCTGTCTTTTGGGCTTAGGTCCTCGGTTTTGTCCACCAAATAAAACGTAATTCTCAACTTTTAGGTTGTGTTCTGTTTTCAGGAGACAAACGTATTTATGCTAAGAACAGTCTACCTGGAATTTTATCTGAAATTATATGTTTATCAGAAGTTCTAATTTAACTGGGTGTTCAGCATTTTTATTTGCTAAATCTGGCAGCCCATTCTGTAACCTAAAGTCCTGAGAAGCCTCCTTAATCCATCTGTCACTACTTTAGTTCTATCTTGGAAAGAGTTGCCAATATTCGCTATTTCCATTTCTTCTGGTCCCATCCTCTTTTAAACCAAGTCTAATTAGGTTTCTGTTGCCACTGTGAACTGAAATTATTCTTATCAAAATTGCCAATGACCTCCACAGTCTAAAACCAATGGTCATTTCTTTTTTTGTGTGTGTGGTACGCGGGCCTCTCACTGTTGTGGCCTCTCCCGTTGCGGAGCACAGGCTCCGGACACGCAGCCTCAGCGGCCATGGCCCATGGGTGCAGCCGCTCCGCGGCATGTGGGATCCTCTCGGACCGGGGCACGAACCCATGTCCCCTGCATCGGCAGGCGGACTCTCAACCACTGCGCCACCAGGGAAGCCCCCCCGAGTGATCTTTTTAAAACATTAAAGCAGACCATGTCACTTCTCACAGCCCTCTAGTAGCTCCTCATCTCACTTAGAGTAAAAGTCAAAGTCTTTATAATGGTCTACAACGCCTTACATACATCTTCCAACTTCACTACTTCTGTAATTGCATCTCCTCTACTCCCTTCCTTGCTCATTTTGCCCAGCCGCACTGGCCTCTGTGCTGTTCTTTGAATTCCCCAGGAATAGTTTTGCTTTAGAATCTTTGCACTTACTGTTCTCTGTGTTTAGAACACTGTGATATCTGCCTGGCTCATTCTGTCTTTTAAAATTTTATCCCCTCTTGGCTTTCCCTTTGCCTCTTCCCTGCTCTATTTATATCCCCAGCACTCATCACATTCTAATGACTGATATAGCTTATTCATTTTGTTTTATGCCAATCTTCCTCTGCCTAGAATATAAGCCCCATGAGGGCAAGGATTGTTGTCTATCTTATTAACTGTACTGTGTCTTCAATGCCTAGAACAGTGTCTTATATATAAAGTACTGAATAAATATTTGTTGAATGAATGAAAGTATTAGTTCCCTGGGATTTGAATACTCTCAGAAATGTATCTGTAGCATTAGTTCAGTCTGACCCTGAAGTGAAGGGGTTTTTGTTTGTTTGTTTACTTTTTAAACTCAGGAAAGGGACTTTTTGGGTTAGGAAATGGTTACAATGGTTTGGAAGAAAGCCCATGTGGAAGATTTGGAGTAATTACAAGGTGTTGAGGGGGTCAGGAGTGATTTGGCGGTAGTATCTATGAATTGATTAAGGGTCTGGTCTCCACAATATATAATACCCAAATCAGAAATTCCATGATTGTGTGACAAGGGCTTTTGCTGAGACATGTCACTAAAAAAACCTTCAAAGTAGAGAGGGAGGGTGTAGAGGATCCCCAATGGAACTTGGTGGATGCCTGTGTCTGTACGTGTGTGTAGTTGTTGCTTTAGTTCTTGTGTCAAAATAGCTATATTAAGTCCCTAATGTCCAGAAGAAGCAAATGATTCACTCCGTGGTCTTGGTTCACTTTGGGTTCATACTGAGGCCTCTCCCTATCTCTCCAAGACACTAAAGCACGGGGGGAGATACAGCAAAGTTCCTAGAGATGCAGGAGCACCTTTCGGGAATACTATGGACAGTTTTCATAAAAAACTATTTTGCCAGCTACTGCCTAAAAATGGTTCTTGATGGAAGTAGCTACACAGATGCATTCTACTTTAATGAGTTTTGATGAGACATTTAAATGGTTGCATTGTAGTCAAGCCTTATTAAAATGGAAGCCTGGTGTTGCAATGTGCGGAACTGGTGCTCTCAGTTGTTTACAGATTTTTTAAATCTATTTATATAAAGCTGATGTTTGATGTTTATTTTCTGCCAACAGCAGTATACTGGAGGTAAGGATATGCAAATAGGGACAGCTAGTGATTTCTAAAGAAGGAATCTTGAGAGGCCAACACTCTGTATGGGTCACAGTGTACCTGTTTTTATCTTCCTAAGGGATGCAACCCAAAACCTCGTTACAGTTTGAGGTATTATATGGGAAAGATGTACAGAGTTTTGTTTATCAGCTAGGATCCCAGCAGGAAATGGGACATATACTCAACTTGGATTCTGAATAAAATTTAATGAAAGGTCTATTTACAGAGGTGTAGGCAGGGTTAAGGGAACCAAGAAGCGATGATGAGGTACCCAGTGACTAACAACAGTGGGAAGCTCTCACCCTCAGTCCAGGGAGAGCTGGGATCTGCAGAGGGGGTTGAGGAGCATCAGGCAGGAGCTGGTGCAATCCCATGGGGCAGAGAAGGGAGTTTAAGGGAGCTGGGAAGATGGTGCAGAAGGAGAATGACCAATACATTTGAAAATCAATTCTCTGGGAAAGTGGTTTTTCATACCCCATGCAGCCTTGGAAAGGAAGCATGCATGAGTTAACATTGTAGTCAGCCTTAAATGATGATCTGGAAGTTCACAAACTCTGTCCTTCCCTACAGTTCTTAACCCAGGAATCTTGAAGTCCAAGCTACTTTGCTGCTGAGTATGGTAGATAGGATGATCTCCTTGGTTAGGTTTCTCAGGAAGCATGTCCATCGTATACTTGTCACCAAAAGCCAGACCATAAAAGCCAAGTCTGGCTATTGTGTTTCTTTACTGAGATATAAAACCTTCAGATTCTTACGGATCTCACAACAGCTCTTCTGCCTTCAACAGAAAGTAGCGAAGAATGGTGGAAACAGCGTTAAACTCAGATTGAGAAGTCAGTCCCACTTCTGACTGGTTGAATGACCTTAAATCCATTTTCTTTCTCCGTGGCTAGGCTTCCTCATCTGTAAAATAAGGGGGTTGTACTAGTAATTTTAAAGGTCTCTTTGAGCTCTAACACTTTTGGCTTGGAGAAGAGTAATTCCCAGCATCAGTGGTACTTCAGCAGTTTTCCTACAGCCTGGACTGTTCTTTACTCTGTAGCAAAAATAACTTAAAAAGGGAGAAGGACACTTATAACCTCTCCTTTCCTTTCCCGAAATCATCAGTTCAACATTTTGACAAGTCAGCATTTATTAAGAAATTTAAAAATTGTACAGATATTCAAGTGTTGGTACTATACAAAAAGATATTAGCAAGTGTTCACCTTTATCATGATTTTTTAAAACTGACTACTTATTTTACAGGAGTATTGATTCGGGTTGTTTGACAAATATGGGAATGACCCATCCTGTAGGACCAGATATCATGAATTATTTCTTGAAAATGGATTCTAATTGTGCTTTTATAAGTTTATTGTTCTTCTGTAAACTGGATTTATATAATAATCCTTATTGAAAAGTGCACTGAGAAATGAGCCCTGACTTTATTTTTTTTTACATTATTATTAACTAAATACTTTATTCAGGTTTCCTCAGGGTTTTTTTAAATTGAAGTATAGTTGATTTACTATATTGTGTTAGTTTCAGGTATACAGCAAAGTGATTCAGATATATATTCTTTTTTGGATTCTTTTCCATTATAAGTTATTACAAGATATTGAATATAGTTTCCTGTGCTATATAGTAAGTCCTTGTTGCCTATTTTACATATAGTAGTTTGTATCTGCTAATCCAATACTCCTAATTTATCCCCCCCACCCAAGCACTAACTTTAAATAGTTGAAAGACTGTCACATAAATAAGGTTTACAGTAACTCTTGTAGGAGCGCCAGAGGATAAAAGTAGGAACAGGAGTGGAAGTGCGAAGAGTCTGGACATTGCCTTACAGACTTATGGTGGCCAGTAAGGATCAGGTATCTCTGGCATAAGTGTCAGTGAGTTTAAATAGTTAACCAATGCATCATACCCTAAATGCTTTCTGCTAATTTTATGTCACCACTCTCAGATCAAAAGATGTAGACTGAGACTCAATTATTTCATAACTAAGAAGTACCTAATCTGATCCTAATTAGTCATCTCTAAACGAAGACTTCACCCTGGCCTTTTAGCCTTGCAAGACAAGTTAAGTCACACAGAAAAGATATTTACATGGACATCTTGATGACCATACAAAAGAAATGATGTCATTAATAATATAGATCCTTTTTTTTTTTCACCAGGCAGTTTTCAAGACTAGGAAGTGTTGGGACTTCCCTGGTGGTGCAGTGGTTAAGAATCTGCCTGCCAGTGCAGCGGACATGGGTTCGATCCCTGGTTGGGGAAGATCCCACATGCCACGGAACAACTAAGACTGCGTGCCACAACTACTGAGCCTGCACTCTAGAGCCCCCGAGCCACAACTACTGAGCCCACATGCCACAACTACTGAAACCCCTCACCTAGAGCCCATGCTCCACAACAAGAGAAGCCACCACAATGAGAAGCCTGCATGCTGCAATGAAGAGTAGCCCTGACTCACCACAACTAGAGAAAGCCTGCACGCAGCAACGAAGACCCAATGCAGCCAGAAATAAATAACTAAAATAAATAAATTTATTTTAAAAAAAAGAATAGGAAGTGTTCTATTTGTTTACACGTATTAAAGTTTAAGGGAAGATCCTGGTGTAGGAAAAGACATTTTTTTCTGAGCCTTTTCAAAGAAAAACTAGCAAATCTTTTCTAGAGTAGTTCTTTTATTTTTTAAAACAGCCTCTTAACTAAAAAGAAACTAAAGGAACACATTTACTGAATGCCTACTCTGTAAAAAAATGCTGTAGTATGAGCTTCTCATTTTATCCTCTTAACAATCCTCGAATATTAATAGATTTCTATTTTATTGGTGAAGAAACTCCTGGTTACAGCAAGCACTAATTTGCCTAAGGTTACATAGCTGGTAATTGGTACATGAATCCAATGTTTCTGATGTTATTTGCTTTGCTCTTGCCATTACTTATTTGAGTTTTCCTGAGACCGTATTCAATTGTGTCATAAAGTATTTTCCCAGGTGGTCTTCCATTTTAACACTAAGGTGTTTTGATTTCTCACTTCCCAGGTTTTTGGTCCTTTGGATAGATATCAATCTTTAGCAGGGCCCATAGCAGCGAGCGCAAGATTCCATTAAGGAGCTTTTGCTACCCAGGAAACCTGTAGAAAGCAACCAGGAAATCTGGGTTCTGACTCTTGACGATTGATACTTACAAAGCTACTGCTGAGTTCAAATGAAACCAAGAAGGCAGTGTTACTTAGTCCTCTGGAAAACAGGTACAAGTAACATATGTACGGACAAGGGTGTTCAGCGCAATGCTGTTTATGATGGCAAAATTTGAAAACAACTTGCATTATGGTACATCAATATGAGAACAAACTCAGTCATTCAAATTGATAAAATAGACCCATATTTATTGACATGGTCATATACTCACAATACAAAAAAAATTTATTTTTTTTAGCAAGGTATATTCTTTTTTCTTAATTAATTAATTAATTTATTTATTTTTGGCTGCATTGGGTCTTAGTTGCTGCGCACTAGTTGCAGCGAGTGGGGGCTACTCTTTGTTGTAGTGCGCGGGCTTCTCATTGCAGTGGCTTCTCTTGTTGCAGAACACGGGCTCTAGGTGTGCAGACTTCAGTAGTTGTGGCACGTGGGCTTAGTAGTTGTGGCTCGTGGGCTCTAGAGCACAGGCTCAGTAGTTGTGGCGCACAAGCTTAGTTGCTCCATGGCATGTGGGTTCTTCCTGAACCAGGGCTCAAACCCGTGTCCCCTGCATTGGCAGGTGGATTCTTAACCACTGCGCCACCAGGGAAGCCCCATAAAATTTTGTATAATGGAAAATCCTAACATATTATCCAATAAAATGCAGCGTTATATTTAAAAAGATAATATATCCCAAATAGGTTTTTATTTCAGAAATGCAAGAGTGGTTTAACATTTTCAAATCAATGGATGTAATTTGCTGTAACAGAATCAAGGAGAAATTCATATTTTATCTCTCTAGACGTTTGATAAAATCCATTCAAGATTAAAAAATAAAACATAGAAAACTAGGAAGAGAGGAGAAATTGTTTAGTCTGATAAGGAGTATATATCAAAAGCCTACAGCAAACATGTTTAACAATAAAATATTGAAAAGCTCTCTCCCAGTACACACCAAGATTGGGGATGAGATACGGATGTGCATTTATCATTGTACCAGAGGTCTTAGCCAATGCAACAAGATAGGGAAAAAATGGTGTAAGTATTGGAAAGAAAGAAAGCTGTCATTATTCACAGATGAAATTGTGTATGTAGAAAATCCAAGACTCTATTAACAAGCTATTGCAATTAATAAGTGAATTATTAAGGCCATTGACTACAAGATCAAATATATAACTGTATTTATATGCCAGAAACAATCATAGAAAATGAACATTTAAAATATAGCATTTAAAATACCATAAAAATAGCAAATATCTAGGAGAAATCAAATGAAATCTATGTCAGATCAATGCACAGTAAACTACAAAGATTCACTGAAAGATATTAAAAAGACCTAAATAAATGGAGGTATATACCAGGCACATAGTTTCGAAGACTCACTATTGTAAAGATATCCATTTTTCCAAATTGATCTATAAATTCTGTAGCAGGCTCAATTAAAACTGCAGCGGGTGTTTTGTGGGAATTGAAATGCTTATTCTAAAGTTTTTATGGAAATGGAAAGGACCAAGAATAATCAAGACAAAGAGAATAAAGATGGAGGACACGGACTGCCAGATAATAAGACATTATAAAGTTACAAGCGTTAAGAAACATGATGTTGGCACAAAATTACATAAATAGAGCAATGGAGCAGAATAGAGTTTGGAAACCCATTTGCACATATATGGTTACTCCATGTATGACAAAAGCGGTACTGCAGTGCATCAGAAAAAGATGACCTTCTCAATAAATGGTGCTAGATTCATAGCCTATTTGGTTAGATATAGAAAAAAAGGAAATCTCACCTCCATATATCGCCATATACAAATCAATTCCAGATGGACTGCCAATCTAAATGAGAAAGATAAAACAATAAAGTTTCTAGCAAAAACAGGACAATATCTTACTGACTTTGGGCAAAGATTTCTTAAACAGGACACAAAAAGACTATTAACAAAAGATGATGCTGTAAAATTGGACACTAAATTAAGAACTTGTGTTAATCGAAAGCATCATTAAGAGAATGAAAAAACAAGCTACAGGTTGGGAGATGTTTTATAATTCATATAACCAACAAAGTTGGTGTAACCAGAATATCTAAAGAATTCTACATATCAACAATGGCAGACAACCCAATAAACAAAAGGGTAAAATACTTGACCAGACTTCACAAAAAAGGATGTCCAATGAATTTATGAAAAGCTACTCAGCATCATCAATCATCAGAGAATTGCAAATTGAAAACAGGTTGAGACACAAATAGGCATCCATTTGCAGAGCTAAAATGGAAAAGACAGATAATAACAAGTTTTGGTAAGGACGTAAAGCAACTAGGATGCCCATGAATTGCTGGTGGGAGTGTAAACTTACACAACTTTGGAAAATGGCTAACATAGCCTATGACCCAGCAATTGCACTTTTAATTATGTTTAGAGAAATGTGAACATAAAATGCACCGAAGATATGTACAAGAATACTCTGAAGTAGCACTATTCATAATAGCCAAGAATTGGAAACATTCCAAATGTTCAAGTATGGAATGAATAAATAACGTTGTACGCTCACACAATGGACTTCTGTACAATAATAAGGGTGAGTGATTATTGCCACATGCAACGACTTGGATGAATCTTATAATAAAACATGAAGGAAGCTAGATACAAAAACAAGTGCATAGTCTATAATTCCATTTACAAAGAGTTCAGAAACATAAAAGTAGTGAATGGTGGAAGAGGTCAGGGTAGTGTTTTACCTTTGGCATGGGTAGTGTGGCTGGGAGGAGGCACAAAGCACCGGAAAACCAGTAATATTTTGTTTCTTTACCTGGTGATGATTACATGGGGCATGTTCAGTTTGTGAAAAATCAGGTAACTGTATACTTACAACTTGTACATTTTTCTGTAACTATGTTGCTCTTCAAAATAATATATATATATAATAGGTAAGGAAAAACACTCGTTAAAAGAATTTATCAGGTGATCCTTTATTTGCTTTTTTAAAAAATACGTTATCTCCATAGAAAAAGTTTCAAATTATTTATGTACCAAAATGTTACATTTTGGTGGATGGGATTATTGATGATTTTGATTTTCTGCTTTGCACTTTTATTTATCGGGGGTAGGAGTAATGTAGAAAGAAACACAGGGACATTGGAAAAATATGGTCCAGTCCCTGAGTTTCTATACTATGTCTATACTATGTCTTGAAGTTGAACAGATTTGAATCAGGCTGACAAGACAGGCAAATGCTAGAGAAATATCTCAGGTTCTCCTTAGTTACAATCATGACACCAGTCAGCAGAAGCTTTTAGGTTTCAAGGTCTGTGCAAGAGGCCATTGTCAAAGTCTCAGTGTAGATCTCTCTCTGCTGGTAAAAACTTCTCTTTCTTGAAGCACTGAGGTAGTGGCTGAGTTAATATTGACGCTGAAACTTAAAGGAGATTTAGGGAGGCTGACAAGAACAGAACATTTTTCACATTATTTTCATGGCTCTTAAGGGATCTTAGACTTGGTATCTAAGGGAGGGGTTGAAAGATATAGGAGATATTTATAACAGAATTTCTGACTGCTAAATCTCTATGTGCATTGAAATCAATTTCCCTCTTCATTTTTTCTTCAAAGGCATAGCTGCCTACTTTGTAGTTGGACCTTAGATATTAAATTTGTTGTGATTTAAGGGAGAGGTACATAAGCTTGGTCTTCGATGTTTTCAATTCAATTGGTAAATTTTTCTTAGTCATCAGGAAAGGTCAAAGTTTTGGCCTCATAGTTAAATGTTTTGTCACAAGCCAATTCAATCACACATGAACCAAACAGGTCTAACATGATTTTACTGGCCAAAATCCAGCCAGCCTCTGCTGCACTGTCTCTTACTTCACAAACTTGGAATAATCCTTGTAGTGGTGCCAGAGTGGCCGAGACTCTCTAGTTCCGGGTGCATGTGTGCATAAGAAGTGCAGGTCCTTTGGGCAGCTTCGGTGGTTCCGCTGTTGTTCTAGCCTATTCTTTAATAATCATACATGGATTAAAAGTTCAGGAAATCATTTCCTTGTTAAAAATAAGAAAGCTAAAATTCCATTTAAGCAGGAAGATTATTAGAGAAATTGTTCAAGAAAGTTTCTATGGGTTAGCTCACAAAAATAGGTATAGTACTTTTTTTTTTTTTTTTGTATTTCCAAAATCAAAACATCAAGGTGGAAAAAGAACTAGTCAAACAACTTTCTTTTTTTTTTCTTGGCTGTGGCATGTGGGATCTTAGTTCCCCAAGCAGGGATCAAACCCGTGCCCCCTGCAGTGGAAGCGCAGAGTCTTAGCCACTGTACCACCAGGGAAGCCCCCAAACAACTTTCCAAGAGTCTTTTTATGTTGCTTACCTAAAAGGAGTTACCTTTTTGGGGTGCTTTCCTTGTTTTGCCCTAATAGGCACTTTATTTCAATCTATTATTGAATCGTCACAACGATCCAGTGAAAAAAGTGCTATATTGTTGTCCACATTTTACAAATGAGGAAACTGAGACATAGGATGCTTAAGAAACTTGTCCAAGGTCATTCAGATAGGAAGTGGCAGAGCTGGGATTCCCATAAAGATTCATACTGTTGCACAGACTAAATTCTTAACTATTCCAATACATTTCCCAAATATATGTGTTATCTATTAGTGCAAATATAACTTTCTTGATTCTTTTTTGAAACAATCCAGTAGGGAAGAGGTTAATATTTTATGTCCTTGTAGATATACCCTACCCTCTTGACCACATCTCCCCAACTCAAGCATTTTCCTCTCTATAGCCATTTCTTTTTTCTTTACCTTAATCTCAAGCTCTGAGTGGAAATCAGAAGTAGCACCTCACTACAAAGAAGTTAAGGACATTGTAGTGAGAGCAGCGGTTCTCAACTGGGAGAGATTTTGTCTACTACCTTCCACCCTCAGGTACTTTTTTTTATTTTTTTTCCCCGCGGTACGCGGGTCTCTCACGGTTGTGGCCTCTCCCGTTGCAGAGCACAGGCTCAGCGGCCATGGCTCACGGGCCCAGTTGCTCCGCAGCATGTGGGATCTTCCCGGATCGGGGCACGAACCCGTGCCCCCTTCATCGGCAGGCAGACTCTCAACCACTGCGCCACCAGGGAAGCCCAACCCTCAGGCACTTTTGAAAGTGTCTGGAGACATTTTTGATGATCACAACTTGCAGCAGGGGGAGTGCTGCTTCTGGCACCTACTGGGTAGAAGTCAGGGATGCGGCTGAACATACTATGAGCACAGGAATCCCTCCCAACAAAAGAGAACCATCTGGCCCCAAATGTCAATAGTGTTGAGGTTGAGAAACCCTGACTTGGAGGGATAATCATAAATTGCCTTACAAGGCTTGTTAGTATGAGCATATCTAGGACAATACCAGTTCTGTAACTGGGCGCTATCTTGTAAATTCCAACAGCTTTAACGTACTCAGGATGGCTCCTGTGGACAAAAGAATCGTCTCAGAGATTGTTTCCCAAACATTTATAGGATTCTCATACAAGTAGTTAATAATTTATTCAAAGAAACAAGAAACAAACACTTGAAATGCAAGCCGTTCCTTTTAAGGGAAGAGGAGGGAGAGAGATGCTCTGAAAGAAGTTGATTCATACATTAGATTAGTTCTGACCTCATATTTAGTAACTTGTACCTTGACCTACAGATTAAATTCTGTGTGGCATTTGTAGACGTCTGCAAGACTTACAATGAAGGTATCTGAGGATAAATATTCTCTCCCAATATTGTGAAATAAGAAAGTGCACATCTACAGATAAACTAATAGACAACATTAAAATTGGAGCCAAAGTCATTCTTACAGCAGCTTCAATGTCATATACTTTATATAGGTGTGTTGTGTTATTGGGTGGCTGTATTTAGCCTTCTAATGGGCTCTGCAATCACTTATTGATTCATTTTCAGAATATTCCTGGGGTAGTACTAGTTTACGGTAGAAGGGTTTTGGATGGAAATAGAATCAAACATAGTAAAAGTAATGTAAAAAGTAGCAAAAAGGTGAAAATTATTGATCATAGGAAGTGATATTTCTGTTTCAACTTACCTTTGACAATGTCACATGGGGAAGTGGAAAGAGTTCCAGCTGTGGTGTCAGATAGACCTGGGCCTCATATGTGGTTCTGTCGTTTCCTAGTGGTTGGAATAGAGTTACTTAGACTCTCTAAGCCTCAGTTTTCTTATCGGTAAAACAGCACAGTGAGAACTTCACCTAAGAGCTTTGTGAAGATTAAATGAGATTATTCATGTAAGGTGAGAAGCACACACTCCCTGCCACATGGTACCCCTCATGAAATGTTAGGCTTCTCTTCTATAACGTTCACAGGAATTGACTGAAGTTAATTAAAATCAATACACAAAACATTAGGGAATTACACTTTATATTTATTTAGTGGCTTGTTTCGTCATCTGAAATCACATTAGCTGCCAGTAAAATTTTCACATGGACATTTGTCCTGTAATTTTTATTACATTCTGATGAGATTTAGGATGTAAGTGGAATTCACAGAGAAATGTAACTAAGAGATAGATAACAAAACCACCACTAATTTGACTTCAAGGTCATATTAAAAAGTGATTTTTCCAGGAACTTTCCTGGTGGCACAGTGGTTAAGAATCCGCCTGCCAATGCAGGAGACACAGGTTTGAACCCTGGTCCAGGAGTATCCCACATGCTGCAGAGCAACTAAGCCCGTGCACCACAACTACTGAGCTTGCGCTCTAGAGCCCGTGTGCCACAACTACTAAAGACCGCGATCCTAGAGCCCGTGCTCCGCAACAAGAGAAGCCACCGCAATGAGAAGCCCGTGCATCACAACGAAGGGTGGCCCCCGCTTGCTGCGACAAAGACCCAACACAGCCAAAAATAATAAATAAATAAATAAATTTAAAAACAAAAGACAAAAAATAAAATACATCCTCCTAAAACTTAAAAAAAAAAAAAAAAAAAAGTGATTCTCCGTAAAGGTCCATAGAGAGTCTTTCTGATTATAGGTAGGAAATTGCAGTAAATGTGGGATGCAAATAAATAGGTAAGACCCTTGCATACCTGGGACTGAGTCAGGGTTCCCAAACCATACTGAAAGTATTGGCCCATAATTGTCATGTGCCAAGAATTGCCAAGGTTCTCTGATAGACTTCCGGAGGTAATGTGAATTGGTACAATTTTGGATGGTAATTTAGAAATATGTCTTAAACCTTAAAGTAATTTCTGATTTCAAATCACACTATCCTGAGGAAATAATCCTTAAGAGTTTATAGGCAAATATGATTATCTAAACATTATTTATAGCAATGAAAACTTAAAAAATTATAAATCACCAAGAATAGGTCAAATAAATTGTCATACCCATGAGAAAGGGATGCTATGAAGCCATTTTTTTAAATGTTGACCCAAGAAGATGCTCAAAATATAACACTAGGTGCAAAAAAAAGGGGTGTAAAACATTTTTTTACAAAATGAAACTGATTTATTTTGTTTATATAAATATACATATATACTTATAAATACATTTTTTAAAATATTTATTTATTTATTTATTTGGCTGTACCGGGTCTTAGTTGTGGCACGCAGGATCTTCATTGCCGCATGCAGGATCTTTAGTTGCGGCATGCAGGATCTAGTTCCCTGACCAGGGATCGAACCTGGGCCCCCTGCATTGGGAGCTGCAGAGTCTTAACTGCTGGACCACCAGGGAAGTCCCTATAAGTATTTACATAGATACAAAGTATATGCCTGAACAACAGTGGTTGTATCTGGGTGGAGGTATTATGGATGATTTTTGTTTTTTTTATACTTTTCTTATTTTGTGATTTTTTACAACAAAAATATTGCTTTTATACTCAATAGGTAAAATAAATACTATATGCTATATAATTTTGGAGTACTTAAAAAAGGTGCAGTTCTACCTCAGCCCTGAGGGGTGGAACTGCTGGTCTGTCAGGAAAGTAGAGGACCAAAGGAATGAGCTGTCCAGCTTTGGAGAAAAATCTAGACCAACAGCCTCTTTAAGGGCCTAATTAACATGTAAGCTGTGCCGAGCTAATTTAAATAATAAGCCTGTGTACCTGCAATTTGCCTAACCTGTGGAGAGTTTATACCTTGAAATTACCATGCTCTGTCAGTAGTTTTTTCGCTCCAACTGGCTGACTGAGCATGTGTGAGAAGTGGACATGGGGCAGAGGAGGGAGGCAAGGAAGAAGGAAAGAGGAAAGCCTGTGGGCCATAGGGGCATGGAGTTCAGAAAAGACCCACCCTCCCTTCTGCTATCCAGGCATTACCTCCGATGATGTCAGCAGAAAGCCAGCAGGGAACTGCATCTTTTAGGTTAGCAGTCATATTTCTTAATACTCCCAGTTACTGCAAAGTTGGGAGGAAGTAAACACTGTCAAAGTTGCTAGATTCCATTTCCTTCATTTTTTGTTTTAAATTTTACACCAACTTTAAGGACAGGAAGCAGAATAGAGGTTTAGACTAGAATTCAAAGAGATACCCAGGCTTAGAGCTACATATACCACTCTCCCCTCCCTGGGACATTAGAAAGCAGACAACCATCTGAATTGAACTCTTTCTTTAACCTTTTTTCTGTTGTTATTTGCATGAACAGTCATACTGGGGCAAGAATGTTAAGATAAGGGAGTAATTTGCAGGATTACTCCAACAATGGGCTTAGGGTACCTAGGCATAGTTCATAATACCTATTGATATGTTCCTCCATTACATTGAATCTATTGTCACTTCCATTTCTCTGTCCCCTTTCATTTATTTTTCTTTTGCCTCTGCAGAAAGGATGAGAAGATAGATTTTAAAAATAAATTCAGAAAGTATAGTTTTTCTCTGATTATAAAAAATATATGTGATAATTGGCAATATAAATTATTATCTCATCACCTGGAGAATCCCCTCCCTAATATTTTAGCATAATTTCTTCCAGACTTTTTCCAGTCTATTTGAGTACATGTTTACATTTTTGTATGTAATTATTCTACAACAGAAATTTTCTTGGTTGAATTATATAAAATTAACTGAAACATTCACAAAATATTTAGTTATTTGGTGCGTTACTAGTTTTTCTCGATTATGCTAAATTTTTGTTTGTATCTTTGTTTCCTTAGACTACATTCCTAGCATTAAGAAGTACCAGGTCAAAGGGTATGAACATTTTTCAAATTTTTGATACATGTTGCCAACTGCCCTCCGAAAATTTATACCAATTTATAGTCTTATCAACTGTGCAAATAAACTTAAATCTAGATTTTCAAGCCACAAGAAATTACACAACTATTATAATAAATTTGATTCTGACGACAGCCAAAAAACTAAAAATGAATACTACTTTGGTCATTCCTTAGCCTCATTTCATGGACTGGGACTGTTGTTTTGCCCTTATCTACTTTGAGATATTCTTAGATAGAATGAGGATGTAGGATGAAGCCTGGATACAAAAGAAAATGTGAAATATTTCTAGAGGCACTTTGTGAAGTGCTCAAGTGATTCTATTATTGATAACTCCAAAGGCTCCCTCTTACCTGCAAGGTGGAATCCAGATTCAGGCATCTCTGTTCTCAGGCTCAACAAGCAAAACATATTTATTGAGCCTGCTATGCTCCAAGCCTTCTTCAAGGCACCAGGGATCCAGCGCTGAACAAGATGAGGTCCCCTCTTTATGAACCTTGCAGTCTGGTAATCCCACTGCATTGAGCCACACAAAATTGTTTGCTTTAGTCAGACCTGTATTATGCTGCTTTATGCTCATTCCTGCCTGATTAGTTAATCTTGTCCCATAAACCCTAAGCCTTATCAGTCAAGGCTTATCCTAAGTCTCCTGTGACACTCTCTCCAGCTAGTCCAATCAACCAAGCACTTAAGTCTGTACTCACAATTTAGCACTTGATGAGTCATTTTCTTGTTCAACTCTCTAACACCCTCCTGAGAAGGACTGCAAGCTCCTTACCCACAGCTTCCCCAAAGCACCTAGTGCAGTATATGCGCCAAGTGGCCCTTTCTTTACCAGAATGTTGCTTTAATATAGTAGGATGACACACTGAATAAGGCTTCTCTGTCTTGGACCAACCCTGTCCAAGAAGATTTCATTACTTAGGTCCCAAAGGTCAGTTTAGTTGCAAGGATAAGTCAGAGCCCCTAAAGTGAGGGTTAGAGTGGGGCTCCAGCAAAGAGCACAGGTCTGGGAAGCAGGGAACCAGAGTTCATTCCTGGCTCTGCCACTCACATAGGTGTCCTTTGAAAACACAGTATCTTGGGAGAATCCTATGCTCCTTTGTGTTTTCGATTCTTTTGTAAAATGGGGTCAATGATACATTTGCTACCTATTTCATAGTGTTATTGGGAGGATCATACGAGAAGTTATATGTAAAAAGTTATATGTGCGAAGTGTTATAGTTTTCCTCTTTTTTAAATTTATTTTTTGAGATATAATTGACATATAACATTATGTTAGTTTCAGATGTGCCACATAATGATCCAATATTTGTATATATTGCAAAATGATCACCACAATAAGTCTACCTAACATCTGTCACCTGGCATAGTTACCAACTTTTTCTTGTGGTGAATACTTTTAAGATCTACTCTCTTAACCACCTTCAAATATGCAATACAGTATTATTAACTATAATCACCATGTTGTACATTACATCCCCATAACTTACTCATTTTATGGCTGGACATTTATAACTTTTGACCACCCATTTTGCCCAGCATCCTCAACCCCTGCCTCTGGCAACCACCAATTTGTTCTCTGTATCCATGAGCTTATTTTATTTGTTTGTTTTTGTTTTAGATTCCCCGTATAAGTGATATTATGTGGTATTTGTCTTTCTCTGCTTGACTTATTTCACTTAGCATAATGCCTTTAAGGTCCATCCATATTATTGCAAATGGCAAGATTTCATTCTTTCATATGACTGAATAATATTCCATATATATGTACACGTATAATATTTATCCATTCATCCATCGATGGACATTTAGGTTGTTTTCATATCTTGGCTATTGTAAATAGTGCTGCAATGAATATAGGGGTGCATATATCTTCTCGAGTTAATGTTTTTATTTTCTTCAGATCAATACCCAGAAGAATTGCTGGGTCATATGGTAGCTCTATTTTTAATTTCTTGAGGAGCCTCCATACTGTTCTCCATGGTGGTTGCATCAACAATGTACAAGGGCTCCCTTTTCTCCACATCTTTGCCAACACTTGTTATTTCTTGTCTTTTTGATAATAGACATTCTAACAGGTGCGAGGTGATATCTCATTGTGGTTTTAATTTGCCTTTCCCTGATGATTAGAGAAAATATCCTGTCATCTGCAAATAGTGACAGTTTTATTCTTGAGGTGTTTTTAAGGGTCAGGGCACACAGATTCAACACACTGTGGTTAAAGGCAATAATCAGAAAAAAGTTACACGTGTACCCACCACTGTTCAATATACTGGGTATCAATATAAGTATTTTTTCTATTTCCTAAAGGACATCCTAGTCAGAATAGGTAATAAGATTTAATACTTATATCATAGAATGTTGCCATTTTTTCTAGCTCCATAGATTTTTTTTTTGCATCAAGAAGTTATGAGACAGCAATGTGAGTGATTTTCTCTTAACAATTTAGAAAAATGGGACTAATACACATTGCACCTATTTCACTTAGCATACCTCATTGGAATAAGCAACTCAAATTGGTAAAATGATTCAATGAAAAGGTATTACATAAGAGGTGGTTTTTTAATTTTTCCTGCATTTTCAATAATATTTCCCAGTCAGTCTTAATCATATAGCTCTTTCATTTCTAGACACAAAAGAGCTAAAGAAATGAACCAGTCTGTAACCCACACTGAGGCATTAACTGGTGTCATGTAATTACAAGACAGGCGTATCAGCACTCCTAAGCCTGAAAACAACAGCATCCCAATAACACGGGGTCATGGGCAGCCTGAAATCCTGACCACCAGTGACTGGTTGCTGTACCCCACAGCTGTTAACAACTGTAAGAGTACCGATTATGGAGCTGAACTCCATTTTATTAACAAGCCCTCCCTCCTATGTGTATTGGCAGAGGTCTTGGTACTGGTTTCATAAACTGATCTCTGGTTGTAGGAAGTTCATGGAACTGATCCAATTGGCTTACACACTGAATCACCACTCCTCTCCCAAAAGAGATCCCCAGCTTGGAGAAGTGAGATATCTGGCAGGTTTAAGGTATTATCTGTTCAGGCTGGCGATGAATACTAATGACCCTTTGTTGTGTTTTAAAGAGAGACTGACTGAGAGGGGAGGGATAGAAGGAGGGGAGACTGCCAAGAAAGGGAAAACAATTTGTAAGAAGGACTGGGTTAGGCATGATATAGTGTAAAGGAAGGAGAAATAAAAATAAACAACAAAAGGGAGGAATGCTGAGAGGAGGAAAAGAAGTTATAGAATAATCAAGAAAGGCTGAGGTGGGAAGGAGAAGCCTTGTAGTATGATTTCTGGTTTTGTTACTTAGGTTTTGTTAACAGAACTGGGTTTGAATATCAGCCCCTGCATTTTCCAGCCCTATGACCTTGGACAAATTATCTCACCTCTCAGTGCCTGTTTATTAATCTGTAAAAATAAAAATAAGAATAGTACCTGTTTGGTAGAGTTGTTGTGAGGATTGAAAATAGCATAAAGTGTGTGGCATGTGGCAGCTATTCAAAGAGTAGCTGATATTATTACTGTTGTTCTGGTTATTGTTATTGTTGTTAGAGGCGATAACATTATTGTTGATAGTAACGGTACTGTTTGACAGTAATAAAACACAAACAAATCAGTTGCCATGAAATTCAGCAATAAAAGAAAGTGCAAGATGAAGGAGGCCTCAGATGTCAGTTTTAGCAAAAGAAGCTAGAACATCGCTGTGCCTGGTGAAGGAAGAAAGAATGCATTATATTATTCACATATTAGACATTCTACTGCACATCACTTTTAATTTTAAGGACTTCAGCCAAGCAAGAAGAAATAAATCCTATACTGTATACACAGGATCGGTTTTGTTCAGAGCCCTTCTTTTTCCAGTTCTTTAGAATATGTTGTAGTGTCAACTCCCAATTTGACCTTTATTAATTAGAATAAAAGATTGAGAATTCCTGCACATCAACATAGATAGTGTTATCATGACTGTTCTTTAGTTGATTTTATCTTCTTAAAGGACCCTAGCAGGTGGATTTCAGTTAAGTTTCATACTGAAACGATTCTTTTTTTTTTTTTGCTGTACGTGGGCCTCTCACTGTTGTGGCCTCTCCCGTTGCGGAGTACAGGCTCTGGACGCGCAGGCTCAGCAGCCATGGCGCATGGGCCTAGCCGCTCCGCGGCATGTGGGATCTTCCCGGACCGGGCCACGAACCCGTGTCCCCTGCATCGGCAGGCGGACTCTCAACCACTGCGCCACCACGGAAGCCCTGAAACGATTTTTTTTTTAATGCTTGATTTTATTTAAGAAGTCAACAAGATTAGTTATTCTGTGGCTCATATGAGATGAATGATTTCCTTAGGTGGGAAAGCAAAAGATTAGGCACCTGGATTTCTAAAGGACTTGATATTTAAGTGCTATAGCACATAGTTCTGATACAGTTTATTATTGTAAATGCAAACTAGCAGTATGCATGCTTTACAGCAACGATTTTAAAAGAAGTACCAGTGTATCAAGGGTGAAAACTAAATACTTCTCTCCTTTAATGCATCATTACAATAGTATCAGATAACTAAGTCAAATTAAAATGTTTATTCATTGTTACTAACAATTTAAAGAGTACCTCTAGTGGGTACATAATCAAAGTTCCAGGGTGATAGAAAAAAAAAATATTGGTGTACTGAAGGAAGACCGTCTCTGTCCTGGGAGAGAACATTCTTGATTTATTTAAAAAAAAATCCACATTAGCTCCATTGCCTAGTGTGATTCAGATATCTCTTATATTAAAAAGTGCTTTGGTAGGGCTTCCCTGGTGGCGCAGTGGTTGAGAGTCCGCCTGCCGTTGCAGGGGACACGGGTTCGTGGCCCAGTCCGGGAAGATCCCACATGCCGCGGAGAGGCTGGGCCCATGAGCCATGGCCGCTAAGCCTGCGCGTCTGGAGCCTGTGCTCCGCAACGGGAGAGGCCACAACAGTGAAAGGCCCGCATAACGCAAACAAAAAAAGTGCTTTGGTAAATGATATTTTGAAGAAAAATCTGCATTGTATGGGATGGTTAGTGAAGCACCTAAATGTTCCGTAGGCTCTAAATCCTATGTGTTTGTTACACCTTAGAGAACAATGGGTGTCCCTCTTTGTTTTGAAGTTCTCACTACTGAAATCCAGCCCTCACCCTGAACACCCAGTACTAATCATCCTCACTGTGAGTCAGTTGAATCCGAATCTCTCAGTGATGACCCTTGAAAATTGACAATGTGAAACTCCGCTGGGAAAGAAGCAGAGATGTTGTCTAAGTTGTGACTTCTCCTTCAAGGAGGGAATACAGATAAGCTTATTCAATCTCACTGAAGATGAAATTAAGCAGAGTTTCGCTTATGTGTACTGTTCTACTGGATATGGAGGGTCAATTGGTGCCTAATTACTCCATATCGTCGTTAATGCTGATGGAATACCAAGCCCTATGCAGCAGGAATGCCACAGATAAAGCATTTTCTAACATCTTGTCCTCATGTTCTCATAGTAAAGTGGTCCGAGAGAACAGTATTTAGAGTCATAAAGTCTGGGTTCAAATATCAGACTTGTCATTTACTAGTTGTGTAGCTTCTTTCAGCCTCTGTTTCTTCATTTGTAAAATGGGGGTTATACTCGTTTCTACCTCAAAGGGGTTCTATGAGAACTAAATGAGATCATAAATATAGATCACTTAACACAGTACCCCACTCAGTAAATAATTATTTCTTCTCTTTTCCCACCAAGCACCCTCTTCCTTCCATCTTCCTTCTGCTCCTTCCACAGCCCATTCTATTCCATGTGACCTTTAAAAATCTATGGGTAAAATGTAAAATCGATAGCTAGTGGGAAGCAGCCACATAGCACGGGGAGATCAGCTCATTGCTTTGTGACCACCTAGAGGGGTGGGATAGGGAGGGTGGGAGGGAGACGCAAGAGGGAGGAGATATGGGGATATATGTATATGTATAGCTGATTCACTTTGTTATAAAGCAGAAACTAACACACCACTGTAAACTCCAATTAAATTAACTCCAATTAAACTCCAATAAAGATGTTTAAAAAAATCTATGGGTAGTGCTGGTAGGAATGTAAATTGGAAAATCACTTAGGAAAACTCTTTGGCAACATCTACTGAAGCTGAACAGGGTATACCTTGTGATCCAGAAAATTCACTCTAGCTCTATACCTAATAGAAACACGTACAGAAGACAATGTTGCAGGAAAGTTCATAGCTGCACTCTTCAAAACAGCCCCAACCCAGAAACAGACCACATGTCATCAGTAAAACAGATAAATAAATTGTGGTATATTCACACATTGGAATACTATACAGAATGACAATAGATGAAATACAGATCTATATTACGGTACAGTTGGGTCTCCAAAACATAATGCTGAGCCAAACGAAGTCAAGTATAGGGTGTATATGCCATAATATTCCACTTATGAAAAGTTCAAAAACTGGCAAAACTAATTTACCGCGTTAAAATTCAAGATAGCGGTTAAACGGGAGGAAGGTAAGGAGGGGTCTTCTGGGCTTCTGGCACTGTTGTTTCTTGAACTTGGTGCATGGGAGTGTTATATTTGTGAAAACTCATCAAGTTGTACACCTATGATTTGTACACATAATACTTAAGAAAAGCTGTATGATATGCTATGGCGAATGTTAAAAAAAAACCCTGAAATTTAACAGATTCACTTTTCCTGTTTAGAAAGCACCAGTATGAAATTATGCATCAGGCGCCTTTGTTTCCTTTCAAGGATCTCTGGCATGTTATCCTTTAGTATTCTGTAGGAAACTAGTAAGCGTTTTCTCTGTCCTTTAACTAGTTGACATAGCTAGAGAATCATTACCTCTTTGGCTGGCAGCAAGGAAATCTATGTAATTGTCTTTCCTAAGTATGTTTTACTTCCTAGGATTGAATGAAACTTTTTCAGAAATTATTAATATTTTGACTATGGGTGTAGTCAGATTTTTTTGAATAAAGTGGTTGTCTGAAACTATAAACTTTAAAGAGATAATTCATAAACACACATTTACTATGAGAGGATTTTTCCAGAAATATATTTCTTTTTCCTGTAGGTAGACTAGTAGGGTTCCTTCTCTTATACTTTCAGCTGGTGAAGTTTAATAGGGTTCTTCCAGCTGAAGTCTAGAAAACAGTGTGGTTACTCAGTAAGGCACTGGGTTTGTGAGATTGTTCAACTGCCTTCTGATTTGTGCAAAATTTTCACATCCAAGTAGCTAGAAGAAAGCCTTAGTTAATGATACACTTTTATACTTAGTGACTAAAAATAAGATCGAAGGGACTTCCATGGCTAGTGACATAAATTTAATCTCAGTAAGAAGGGGAAAGAATGTGGGATATAACTACTGGATCGGTTTTTATTTTAATGTTTCTTTTCCTGGACAAAGTCATAGTTAGGAGCTGATTTTTAGTTGCTAATGACTTACTACTAAATAAATCTTTAAAATTCTGTCAATGATTTTTTTTTTTAGGCTAAGCAGATTCATGGCTGAGGTATGTGTGTCCTGGAGGAGACGGCCCATAGTTTAAAGTCCAGCATTGCACAACTTGATGCTTCAAGGTCATTCATCATAATTTTGAGGTGTTTTTGCACAACAAAAATGAGTGTGCTATGTGTGATTCCCAAGTTTACAATCACTTTTCTATAGTTTACCAGACCATGGTTTAGGCCTGGATTTAAAGGCACGTGAATGGTCACGCTTTCTCTCTCCAACTTTATTTCTAACCCCAACAAACAGATTCGTTTCATGTTCTTCCATACTATGCTCATTCCTACCCTGTGACTGAGTTTATGTAGTTTCCTCTCTCTCGTGCCTGTAACTGAGCAGGACCCTACAGGGCCTTCCTGGGACAGGTCTTTCCCCCATATCCTCTGCTTTAGCTCCTCTCTGAAGTACCTAGATAACAGTATTTAATGCACATTTCCTGAGTTGTTTTACAGATGTGAAAACCCCCCACCAAATGGAAGATATCAACTATTTGATGACCATGAGCACATGGGCCCAGGCCTAAGGACTGATAATGTTAACCCTTGTGACACAGTCCTGTTACCTCGCCAACAGCCAATCAGAGAATTGTGCATCAGCTGATCACATACCCCGTGACCCCCGCTCCCTCACCTGGCTTTTAAAAATGCTTTGCTGAAACTCAGGGGAGCTCGGGGGCTTTTTAGGGCATGAATCACCCGTCTCCTTGCGTGGCCTTGCGATAAACCTTTCTCTACTCCAAACTCCGATGTTTCGGTTTGTTTGGCCTCACTGTGCTTCGGGCACACGAACTTGTGCTAACATTCCCACTCAATTTCCACACTTCTTTCAAGTGCCAAATAAATAAAAGAATTCACAAACACAGTTTGTTCATCAGTTAATAAGTCAGCCCCCCAAAGAAGAGAAAATGAGCTCCTGGTATTTTATTATCTTTTGGGGATGGATTCTAGACCAGTTGTCTTTTCCCTTCTTTGACCACGAAGTTATTAAATGGCCTTTTCTGAGTCAAATTTTCTAATAAACATTTCCTGAGTGCCTGCTCTGTGTCTGTTGGGTTTTGTGCTAGGCGTTGGAAATACAGGAATGATTAAGACAGTTTCCCTGCCCTCAGAGAATTTGCAGTCTAGAGGACTGTAAGCAAATAATTTCACACAATGTAAAATGAGTATTGAGTAGCATAGGAATCCAGAGGAGAGGCATCTAAACCCAGTTTGTAGTAATAGAGGCGCAACCATTGTGGAAAGATCTGGAGGAGGTAACACCTAAGCAGAGTCTTAAAGGATGAGTAGTAGTTAGCCAAATGAGGGAGGCAGGAATTTCCAGAAGAAGTAACAGCATGAGCAAAGGCACAGAGGTGAGTAACAACATGTATGTGCATGCACAGGAAAGGACACACAAGCTCAAGAGTTTGAGGCAGAGAATGGCAAGAGATGATACTGAAAAGGTAGGAAGAAGCCATGTCATGGAAAGCCACACATGGCCATGGGAATAATATACCCGAAGCAAGCAAGTAAACAAAAAATATATTCTCTAAAATACCTTGTATCTTAAATTTTACACCTCTAAACTTTCAAAGTTGTTAGAAGCTTCTCTACTGTATAACAGGCAGGGAAAATTGCTGGTTGTTTCCTCTGCTTACCACCTACCCCTGGGATAGATAGATTCCTAGTCTCTATTCCCACGGTTACCATCTGTTTCCAGTGCCCCATGCAAACAGAACTTTGATATGGGACTTTGATAGTTTGGTAAATGCTATTAGATTTGCTTTTTAGCTCATTCTTTCATAAAGAGGTTTATAAGTCTTCCTTCCTCTCTTCTCTTCTATGTCCAAGACAGGCTAATGTAATTCCTTCATTTTAGCCTTTAGGTCACACCAGTAGCATATAACGCTAATCGGTCCATGCACGTGCACATGCACACGCGCACACAGACGCACACACACACACACCAGCCTGTGCTGTGTTCAGGACAAAATTAGATGAAACCTGCTGATACTTTCTCCTTACTACCTTCCCACTTCACTCGTGGACTTTCCTCTGCCTTACCTGCTCAGATTCCCCAGGGCATATTTGTATTGCAAATGGAAGAACAAAGGACCTGCAACACAGGATACAGGATTTGGCTGTAGGCTGGTTCCTCGTGTGCAGTGATTTGTACTGTGCTTCGTAGAACTGCCGTCATCTTTATCTGTCTGATCGAGTTTAAATCCTTTGAGTTTTCTGATGAAAAGCTGCTACATTGGTAAATAGCATTATAATAATACTTTCCTCCCTGGCCAAGCTGGGATGCTTCCTCAGAGTTTATTTTCTAGGCCTCGCCTTTCTTGCAAAGTGAAGTCTTTGGTTAGGCTTAAAATTTCCCGTACACCTGCTCAATAATTTGTTTTGTTTGGCCTCTTTGAAATCAATCCCTGTAAAAGACAACGTTGTCCTGAAGGCTGAGAAAGGTGCTCGAGACATGGACTCAAAAGTTGCTCTTTTCAGGCAGAGCCAGCTGAGTAATCTTATCTCAACTGGCTACTTTTCAAAGTGCCCAGCTCAGGAGCTCTCCCTCTGGGAGCAGTGTTTGCCCCAGGGGATCAAGTGCTTTCTAGTGAGTGGCAAAACTTTGGGAAATCCCGGAGCCCAGGACAGTACAGTGTGTTCAGGAGAATCTTGGGGAACGGAATGGACCCCACATACCATGCCCTCCCCACCTCCAGCCCCGGTGGAGATCAGCACTTGGCCTCAGGACAGAGACCAGACTAAGAGAGGAGGTTACGAGGAATCAGGGAACCCCAGAAAGGAGGCAAGATTGCGAAGGCACCTGCGCGGCTCTGAGTCAAAGGCTGTCAGTCATCTCGGCTCTGACTGCTCTGTTCTCTCACAGCCCAGCCCTTTCCCGGGGCCCGGGGCAGGGGATTGCTACATGCCAGCTTGCCAGGGGAAAAACCGGAGCCTCACTTTAGTCCCTTCCAGTAATTGACACGACAGGGTGCTCAGGTGGGGGAGGAGAGAGCTTACCTCCATAAATGGCCCCACCCCTGGGCATGGTGGCTCACTCTGGCAGGTAGCGACGGGGGAGTGTGCACCTGCCACCAGTCAAGCTCCGCCAGACTGCGAGACCGGCAGAGCAGCCCAGGGAGCCAGTGAACCATGGACAAGTTGAAGTGCCCGAGCTTCTTCAAGTGCAGAGGGAAGGAGGTAGGAATCTGGGAGCTATGGGAGGTGTGGAGGGCTTGGGAAGGGAAAACTTAAGGGGAGGCAAGTCTCAGATTTTGCTCTCTGCAGCTGTTCCCTGTTTTCCACATTTCTGTTCAACTGCCTTCATGTGTGCCCAAGATGTCCCCATAGAGTAGATGGGGACATAGAGTAGAGGAAACATAGAACAGTTCTTACTCTGGTGGCTAGATGTCTTAGGGTCACCTCATCCTCTGCCTTGGGTGTGCCCACCACCTTGTGTTTTCTGTCCCTCTCCAGACTGTGTCCATATGCGGGAGGGAAATGAGAAAATGTACTGTCCTTATCTGACCTGAAGAACTCTCCCCTGTCCTCTGAAGTGGAGCGAGCATTGCTCCACCTGGTGGGACAGAAGAATTTGTCTCTGAATATTATTTTGTGGCTTTCAGAAAAGCACTGATTTTACTCTCCAGGATATGGAGAGAAGTTAAACTTCCCTGACAACTCCAAACATCAAAACTACCAGCCAGTATGAAAAAGAGTCTATGAATTTTTTTTTAATAGAAACTATATTTCATCCTTTTTCTCAAATATCTCCTCTGATTTCAAGAGCGTTGATTTTACCTAATTCATCTTTAAGACTTTTGTATTTGAAATTTTATTTTCGCACCTTCATTTGCCCATCATGCTGGGTGCCACATGTACCCTTTCCACCAAAATTTGGATGATCTAACCCGAAGAAGTAGTAAAAATATCCACCTACAGAGCTTTTTTCATTTCATGGGATAAACGTTGTAAAGTAAAAGCAGCCATCCTCAGAAATCTCCCCAGCCTTGGAAAGTGTCCTCCTTAGCTATGGTTTTCAGGATTCATTCTCTCAATCTCTCTCTGTCCCTCTGTCTCTGTCTCTGTCTCACTGTCACTCTGTGGTTTTGTGAAATTACGCGTCTGTGGAATTTTTAATAGTAAAAAAAAACCAAGCTGTTGATATTTTCCCTTTTCTAGAAAGTGACGGCTTCATCTGAGAATTTCCATGTTGGTGGAAATGATGAGAATCAGGACCGTGGCAACTGGTCCAAAAAATCTGATTACATTTTATCTATGGTTGGATATGCAGTGGGATTGGGGAATGTGTGGAGATTCCCATATTTGACCTACAACAATGGCGGAGGTATTCCCCCCCCCCCAATTTATTTCCTCTTCAGTTTTAAGTGCGGTGTTTAATGGCCTCTGAGGATATTATAACAACTGAGGAAAGGTATATGGTAATGTGGGTTAGTGGGAGGATGGGAAATGAGCATACTGCGTTTTATTATTAGACTATGAGTTTCTAGCTCACGTTGGAAAGCTGGCTTCACAAGATGTTCAGATATAAACTTGATAAAAGTTGTATATTTAGCACTTCTGAGCTTCTGATCTGAAATCCCATGTCATCTTCAACTATGACTTCGTCTTCTTAATTTACACCTTCCTAGGATAATCTGTTCACACTCAAGTTGTGTTTTGCCTAATTTATAGCTGAACCTAAGCAAAAGGCAGGGAATTCTCGTTCTCATAAGAAGCTCAAATAAATTGTTTGCTTAAATAAAATAAGGCATTACATTTTGGAAATTTAAGTGTGGAAGGAGTTGATTAAAAAGTAATTAAATGTTTTGTACTTTAAGCTGCAATATTCAGTTACATGTATTTCAAATTGGATTGATCATGTAGAAGGTCCTTTGAAAATGCAATAGAATGTAGATCAAGGCTAGGTGTTTAATTTCTGCAAAATAATGCAGTTTATACCTCATAGATCACTAAGGAAGACTCCATTAGAACAGGAGAAAAAAATAAGTCTGAAGTGACACACAAAAGGAAACAAAATGAATTGCACAATCTTCTAGTAATGTTGAAACCACTTTTTACTTACCATATTTTATTTACTTGTAATTACAGGTTCTGTTAGAAGTGTAGAGGTGACATCCCCTTATATTTCATAATTGGTTACCAGTGAAACGATGTCACTATAAGTATTCTTCTTGGTACAATAGGATTTTGTGTGGTGATATTTCAATCTTATATTCCTTATTAATTGGTTATATTAAACATTCGTACTGGCCTTCAGAGAGTTAAGAAAGGGGCTCTGTTTATCAAACACTTTAAGTGTTGGTGACATAAATTACCCTATCTAGAGCATACATTGTTTAATCATGGGTTTGGTATAAATTTGAGCTGGAAGATGACTCAGGAATCACAGTCTTTTGGTGTCTATGTCCTAAGGTCCGTGTAGTGAAGAGAAGCACTCAGGCTCCTTTCCAACTTCTTAAGTTCAAGTTTAGAATAGGAAATTCCCTGTGAGTTGACATCATACATAGGCCCAGTACTTACTATAAATTTCCAGGAACTATATTAAACTGGATTTAATAGAGAATTCTTAAACTTAGCTGAAATAAAATGGCATTATTTATTGTATGCTATTACCTCTTTCACCACTTCCTCTAAAAATTAATGTATCATATTGGCTCTCAGTTTTTAAAGATCACATCATTTGGGTAATGGATGATCTAGTCTCTCTCAATTGCTTCTTTCTCTTTTACCCAAGGGTAAAAGAGGAACATGAAATTCAAATTTGTCAAATGTTAATAGATTAGATTTTAAATTATGGTCAGGCTTGAAAGACTTGTTAAAATCTGGAGTCATTTTTATCTGTAGGAGCTTTTTAACAGTTTATGAAAGAGGAGTATCAGACTACCTTAGGGTCTAGGTCAGCAGGACTAACAATTGGTGACCACTATACTGGACTGATAATTTACCAGTTATGGTTGTTATTAATAATGAAATAATATAATGGGTGAAAAGCCTTATACAGCATTGAGGAAAATCCTTTTTTGTGTGTGTCTAAAAACCTACTTACACTGGGCTAGCAAAGCGTTGCTTATTGTTGTGTTTAAACAGGGATATTTTGTATTACTTTTTCTTCATATTTATCATTGGTAGGAATTAAACTTCTATTAATCATAGTAATGACGGTATGTACATTGCAACATCTATAAAAACATATTTGTCCCTATGTTCTGGTGACTAGTATGTAACAAGTACTTTATTGTCTCCTAATTTTTAAAAATTAATTAATTAATTTTTGCCTGTGTTGGGTCTTCGTTGCTGTGCTTGGGCTTTCTCTAGTTGCGGCGAGCAGGGGCTACTCTCCGTCGTGGTGAGTGGGCTTCTCATTGCGGTGGCTTCTCTTTGTTGTGGAGCACGGGCTCTAGGCATGCAGGCTTCAGTAGTTGTGGCGTGCGGGCTCAGTAATTGTGGCACACAGGCTCAGTAGTTGTGACTTGCGGGCTCTAGAGCGCAGGCTCAGTAGTTGTGGCGCACTGGCTTAGTTGCTCCGTGGCATGTAGTATCTTCCTGGACCAGGGCTCGAACCTGTGTCCCCTGCACTGGCAGGAGGATTCTTAACCACTGCGCCACCAGGGAAGCCCGGTTGTCTCCCATTTTTAGTAGAATATATTTTTAGGGTTAGAAAAAATGTAATTCCCAGGTATGATGTTACAGTAGCATAATAGGAAAAATATATGAGGAAAAAAATGTAACATGGCTGTATGAAATGTACATAATCCAAAGGCTATTTTTATTCACTTATCTCCACATTTTTTAATTAAACTTTGTTAAGACTTCTAGAATACTTGAACAGTAAGCTTAATATTCTGTCCCTGCCTCTACCAAAAATCTGGTCATAGTTCTAATGAATAGTATTATGCCCTAAAAGCGGGCAGAAAAAAAGTAAAATAATAAAAGGTTTAAAACAAAAACCAAAAATGGGGCTGAATAATGTAAATGTAGGAGAATTAGTCCTTATGAAATTGAAAGTTAATTCTGAATGCATCTCAATTGTTCAGATTCTTCTACCAAAAATAATATTTCTTATTAACGTTGAGTGAAGACCCTTATGACTATTTGGAGAATACTGAACTTAGCTGTAGTAACTTCCGCTTTGAACCACATTTAACATTTGAACCCTAAGTCTTAAAAACTGTTTATTTTTTAAGGAGAAAGGAGGGAACTTAACTTTGAAAATATACTATGTGCCTGCCCATTTCGCCAAGTGTTTTCACATAGGCTCTGTGATTTAACCCTTACCACAAACTGATGAGTTGGCATTGTTCTTCCCATTTATGAGGAACCCAAGGTTAAGAGGTTAGGTAATCTGCCCCAGGTCACATAACTGGTATATGATGGAGCCAGGATATAAAGCTAGGGCTACCTGGCTCCAAAGCCTGTGATCATTCAACTTCTCTGGATTGCTTTTTACGGGCTATTGTTTTTAATAATCACAATAACCTCATTAGGTAATACTAGCATCCCCATTTCATGGATGAGGAATCCAAGATTTAGAGAATCAACTATTTTCTCACAGACAGTAGTAAATTTGGAGCCTAAACCCAGTACTCTCTGACTCCACTATATCAGAATGCTTTCAAAATGTTGTGCTAGTTGCCAAAGTGCCATCCGGATTTGGGCATATAATAGTGCTTTGGTTCTTTTTTTGTGTTTTCTAGGTGCCTTCTTGATACCTTATGCAATTATGCTAGCACTGGCTGGTTTACCTTTGTTCTTCCTAGAGTGCTCACTGGGACAATTTGCTAGCTTAGGTCCAGTTTCAGTTTGGAGGATTCTACCATTGTTTCAAGGTTGGTATTAAAATGTTTTCCTTATTGGTCTATTCCTGCATATAGCTGTCCTCATATTAAAGGCAAAAGGGCATACGTTGCTTTTCTGACTATTTGACACTGTCGAATTTAGAAATCAAATGTTACTTTATATTTCTCTTTATCTTGGGCTGCAGGTATGGTAGGGGTTAAGAAGGATATGAGAGAGTTGTTAAGGTGTCATTATTTTCCTGTTTTCACCTTTTGAATTATCTTGGCAGAAAAGTTGAAGGGCAGGTCACTATTTGTTCTTGAACATTCCTAATGGAATAGGACACTAGGAAAGTTTTTTTTAATGCTTTGATTGTTATTAAACATCCAATAGCCTTTCTGTTTGAAGATTAGATATCATTTTGATATGTGCTAGCTGCTGAAAACTACTCGTAAAGGCTTCAGTGTAACATCAAAAATATATTTATAGCGAGGTGGATAGAATATAGTGCTGGAATATTAAGGAAGCTACCTCAAAAGCTAGTCTTAACATAGGAGTTACATTCAGTATGCTTGCTGTATTTTGAAACCACTGAGCTAAAGAAATTTCAGAAGTTTAAATTTGGATGGTTACTGAGTTATTGAATTTTCTTTACATGCACTTGTAGAAATGCTGTACACTCTCCTTTTAGGACATTCATTCAGAGGATTTATCTTCTACTTGTCAAAATGTTGGTTTATATATGTCCATACCACTCTCTCACTTGGTCCCAGTTTACGTAAAATAGCTAGCTAGTGGGAAGCAGCCACATAGCACAGGGAGATCAGCTCCGTGCTTTGTGACCACCTAGAGGGGTGGGAGGGAGACGCAAGAGGGAGGAAATATGGGGATATATGTATATGTATAGTTGATTCACTTTGTTATAAAGCAGAAAATAATACACTACTGTAAAGCAATTATAATAAAGATTTTTTTTAAATGTTGGTTTGTAGATGAAGAGGGAAGTATTGGTCAGCGAGTCGATAGGATATGAGCTTTGAATAGTTTGTTTTTTTTAATAGTATCCACTCTGACCAGAATTTACAGACTTAATAAGAAATAATAATGAACATGGTTTTCCCTTATGTGAATTCGATGGCTTAATACAGGTCTTTGATCTTAGAACCTTTTTCTGATCGACTAAAAAACTGTCTCAGAAAGTCAATCATCAAAATAATTTTGAGAAGAAAGCTACTCAGACAGTAGTACTGTCTCCCCCATCAAAAAAAAAAAAAAAAGAGATAGAAAACATTGTTTGAAACAGTTTTCTCATTTTAAAATAGATTTTGTGGAAATTGAGATGCAGCTTTATGAATTAGGAAAACAAATTTCACTTGTTTTTTATTTTAATTGTTCTCTTTTCCAGGTGTGGGGATTACAATGGTCCTGATATCCATTTTTGTGACAATCTATTATAATGTCATAATTGCCTATAGTCTTTACTACATGTTTGCTTCTTTTCAACGTGAACTACCATGGAAAAACTGTTCTTATTGGGCAGATAAAACCTGTAGCAGATCGCCTATAGGTAAAATTCATTTATTTATTTAAAAAATATTATTAACTCTACATCATTCTTTTATATTTTCTAAGAAGATTAAAGGGGTAAATCATTTTCTAACCAATTTAGGTTCAATTTTAAGTGAGACATAGGTTATTGATAAAAGCAGAATAAAGCATGTATAACCTGAAAATTGATTAATGCAATATGTTAATTTCTGAGGGCACCCAGTAAGGCTAAACCACTACTTGGAGTACTTCTTGCAGGCCTAAGTTGTGGGCAGCAAGAAAAGGAAGAAAATGGGAAAGTGGTAAGAGAGAAAAGCACTATTTATGATAGTAGTAGTGTTTCAGTTGATGGTTGAGTGTTGCTAATCTTTGGGACAATGTAGCATCAGTATTGTAGACTATTACCACTGGGATTGCCTGTGTATATTGGAGGATAAAGTGATAAAGATTTAACACTTCTTAGGAATTTAAAGGTGTCATTTATCTATATAAGTTAAATAAGTCCACATATGAAAAGTTCCTTAGAGCACTAAGTCCCAACTGAAATGATTGTTACTCTATAGCTGTTATTACTATAAATATAACCACAATTTAAAAAGGCAGATATTTTCATACTCACCCCCAGCTTAGTAGTAGAGAGGATTTAAGATGCTGAATGTGCATGGCTTATTCCATTTGTAAGATTTCTACTCCACCTTCACCAAGTAACAATTTAGACAGTACTTTAAATATTTCATCATTAAAGCTTTTTTTTTTCCAGGTAAGTACTCTTCTAAAACTAAGTATGTGTCTGTGTATGTATTCTTTTTTCTAATTTTTAGTGACACATTGTAATGTGAGTATAAAGCTAGGTGAAATCTTCCAAGTGAATAAAAGCTGGTTAGACGCCAACAATTTTACCTGCATCAATGGAAGTGAAGTTTATCAGCCAGGGCAGCTTCCCAGTGAACAATATTGGAAGTGAGTACAGTAAATTATCTACATCTTAAACGGATGTTATTAAAATTTTTATAACAATAAAATATTGATCCGCTCCTTTCTTAACTCATATAAGTAGAAAAAAAAGGGGGGGGGTGGAGTCAGAGCAAATTATACGTCGTTTGACTCAAATGTTTACCTAGCCTGTGTGAGTAGTAGTAGCCTGCAAAATTAGCTCACAGTTAACAGATTGTCGTTTATAAGTTAGTTATTAAATGGGCACAATGTTGTCAGTGATGATTTATACAGTGCTTATTAGCTATAAGCTAGGGCATTGCTTTGAAGGAAAAATATGCAACTTTTAGACTATAATGAGCAAGTTCTAATGATAAACAGTTGGGTGATGAGTAATATTGGGGGAAAATTGCTATTTAAGGCTGAGATTTTTCATTATCCATTTTGCTTATAATTGTCATTATATGGTAAAAATAGATGTTTGGGGTTATATTTGCTTTTATTAATTTTAAATGATCTCTCTTTAATCTCCTTACTGTATACATACCCTTTACCCTTACATAACTTCTTTGACTATTGCTGTAATGAGCTCTTCCTCAGCTCCATGTTGTTGCTCTTTTTTTTTTTTTTAAGATGTTGGGGGTAGGAGTTTATTAACTTATTTATTTATTTTTGCTGTGTTGGGTCTTCGTTTCTGTGCCAGGGCTTTCTCTAGTTGTGGCAAGCGGGGGCCACTCTTCATCGCGGTGCGCGGGTCTCTCACTATCGCGGCCTCTCTTGTTGCAGAGCACAGGCTCCAAACGCGCAGGCTCAGTAGTTGTGGCTCACGGGCCTAGTTGCTCCGCAGCATGTGGGATCTTCCCAGACCAGGGCTCGAACCCGTGTCCCCTGCATTGGCAGGCAGACTCTCAACCACTGCGCCACCAGGGAAGCCCCATGTTGTTGCTCTTTGTGACCCTTTTAAAATTTGGACCTTGAAATGTTCCAAATATAAAGCTAAGAATTAAAATCCTAGATCCATATATGTCCCTAGTGGAAATCATGGAATTATACCTTTGAAAAAGGTATAAATAATGGGACCATTTAGGTTTGATAACTACAAGTATGATGAATAAGAAAATATTTAACACAATTTAAATGTTTTCTCCATCATTTGAACTTGAGAAAAAATACCGTAATAAGTAAAATGAAATAATCTGATGTAAGGTTAATTTCTTTCCATACAGGAGCTTTGAAATATTAGGGGAAAATCATAGCTAAAGGAATGAGTGGATCTTTTATTCTGGGGTTTGGAACTTTGGATTGGCTGCAGTTGACCAGAAAGTTCAGAGCCTAATTTTTCACTGAACTATTTTTGCCCCTCCATACAACTGCATCAATAAAAGAGTCACACAACAGTGATGTATTAATAAAATACTCATGAAGCTTCTCCCTGGATGAAAGATATTAAAAAATTCAGTGTATTAAGACAAGTGATTGTGTGTTCATCAAAGGGCTTATGTGTTTTCAGTAAAGTGGCGCTCCAACGGTCAAGTGGATTGGATGAGCCTGGAGTCATTGTGTGGTATTTAGCACTTTGTCTTCTTCTGGCCTGGCTCATAGTTGGAACAGCACTATTTAAAGGAATCAAGTCTTCTGGGAAGGTAATTTAGAAAACACATTAGACAGTGATGTAGCTGTTTTCCAATTTCATTGTAGTTCAATGCCAGGTATTACCAAATGCATGTTTTTTCGATGATGGGAACATTCAAATGTGTGAAAAGCTTTCTAAGTAGGCAGCCTCGCTCTAAGAAAATACATAAGAACACTGCTATTATTAAAAATAAAAGAAAACAAGCAAAAATTAGTACTACATGTGTGAAACTTCTCTAAACTTGGGCCCTTCTAGCTGATACAGCATTCTGAGGCTTGGGAGTATTTCTGTCCTACTATAATAAAGAAGCATCTTGAATGGAATTATATATTGCAATGTTTGGTTTGGAAGGTTTAGATCCTTGTTATATATGTTGTATAGGGTAACAGTGTCAGGATTCCCCTTGTTAGAGAGAGAAGGATAAAAACTATACCATTGTTCTCTTAAAGCTTGCCAAAATTGACTCAGAACCTTGTCTCAGCAGAGTCCTCTTCTGAAAAACATTTCCCACTTCATTGTTTTATCTTTTAAACTTTCAGAGAGCATTGTGGCAATTTCTGAGAACAGTATGAAATTTTCTCTGTGAGCAGTTGTACAGTACTCAGAAAAGTAAATGTGTATGTGTTTGTAACTACTAGACTGAAATTTCCTTAAAGACAGAGGACAGGAATAACTGTGGATACTATCTTTGTGTTCTGGTACAATACCTAGCACAGTCACTTAATGTTACATTGTAATGAGACATGCTGTTAGATCACAAAAATACAGTGAACATCACAAAGTCAGTGGAAACTTTCCAAAATAATGTTGCAATTGCACATTTTTGAAACCTTTGGTTCCTTTTTGATGTTAATATCGAAAGAATCCATTAAAAGCCATTTACCCACACAATTAATTTTTATTGGTCTCTGGATGACTTGTTTAAATCATCTCCTTGGGCATATTATCAAACATACGACATCTATGGACCAAAGAAATCATCCACATTAATGAAAAGCCAGCCTCAAAGGCAGTCTGCTCATCTGGAACCATGTATTATCTAGGACACAAGCAGTTCACACGTATATATGTGTGCTATCAAACTCTCTTAATGGTAGCTTTAAGGATAATAATAGCAAGTGTCCAGTATTCACTTAATCAACTTTCATGGAATTTGGACACCTACTAGGAGATTTTCCTTCTCCTTGGGGATTGAGTATCATTGCAGGGTTTAAAATCATTTCCCTTCCCACATCAATGCAGTAATTTACCAAGAGGTGCTATTCAGTCCCCTCAGACATTTATTAGGATACATTTAGGAAAGCGCTCGATCTTGATTCCAAGTTACCATTGCTAATGTATTGTGTATTTACAACACAAACCTGGTAAATATTGCTTCATACATCAGAGTGTTTTGAAAGTGGATCATTTGAGAGTGGTGAGAACAGGAAGAGAAAATTATGCCAACATTGGTATTAGTATTATCAGACATTAATAATCTAATGAAATCTTTGATACTTTATTTTACTAGTTTCAACTGGCTAATAACTTTATTTGTATATAATTGTACACCATGATTTAAAGAGATAACATTAACTTTTGGTTGTTCTTCGTGGTAGGTGGTATATTTTACAGCTATTTTCCCCTATGTTGTCTTGCTAATCCTGCTGATCCGAGGGGCAACTCTGGATGGCGCATCAAAAGGCATTTCATACTATATGGGAGCACAGTCAAATTTTACAAAACTTAGGGAAGCTGAGGTAAGACAATTTGGATTTCAAATTATCTGAGGAGGTAAAACTTAAAAGCCAATATTGAAAATCTTTGATTGCCATTGAGTGTCATAACATAGTAGCTTGCAAAAGAATATGTACTTAAGTTTATTAGCGTTTCCGTCCCCTAGGATGTCTGATTTAACTATTTAACATGACACTAATGCTCTCTTATTGGAAGTGAGACAATCATTTTTAGCAATAGGATTTTCAAAGTCATTTTATTCAAACTGATTCTATTTGACCAAAAGGATTTGGGGCTTATTAATCTGAAAAAGAATATTTCATGCATGAATACCCACAAATTGATGACTAGGGCTATGTGACTTATCAGATAAACTCGTAGTAGGTTTAAAGATTATAGCTGATGGTTTAATGGTCTAATATAAATTTTAATTGTCTTCAAAAGTTAATATCAAAAGTTCATATTATGAAGTTAAAACATAAATTTGAAATGATGAAGCATTCCATAAACAAAACTGTTACTTGTACCAGACACATAAATATGTACCATGAATATGAATTGGTAACCCCTTTTAATATTAGTCTATCTCCAGACAATGGCTGTGTGTATCATAGGTACATAAAATCTTTTACAATTTTGACTGCAGACAGCATTGTCAGTAAGTGTACTCTATATACTATGCTTCTATTGATACAGGCTAATAACACTTTCACTGTTTTAGTAGTCATGTCACATTCTTGGAACACATTAAGCTTCTGGTCAGGTAAAACCCCACGGTATTACATTAAAATCAAGAAACACTATAATATCTACCATATTAGTACTGTTAGCCAAAATGGATATTAGTTTTAGTTTGCTATGGTATTCTTTGTGGAACTCATGCTAATTTCCAGCAATTGTGACTTTCTAAATACTCACAATCCAGATATTTAATTATCTGTTGTAGAATATTACTGGTAAGCAAGTCAAATTTATCAGTTTTTAGTAATGGAAATCCATCCTTTACCTTTTTGAAAATTGAGAGGTCAATCTCTGGCCTTCAGTTACCTTCTGTGTGTCCAATTTTCACTCAATAATTAACCATAAAACCCTAAATTATTTTAGAACTATGAAATTTTATTGTTTATGTGTTGGAGATTAACATAGTTTGATGTGTCTGTAGGCCCCTGTGTTGATTTCTTCATTTATCTTGGGCCTCATATCTTTTAATCTTGTCTGTTAATCTCTTTCCAACTAGAAGACCATTTTTGGTAATGGATGAGAAGCAAATAAAATGGAAGTTGGGACTCATCATCTTCCCTCTGTTAGGTTATTACACAAGATAAAATATGTTAATGTTCTTTGAAATGGTAAACTGTTATAAAAATATGAGCACACAAGTATTTTAATTATTGCTGTTATATAATACTGTATTGTAGATGCAACATTTTCCCTAAGAAGTGGACCCTCCATTTTCTTTAAACCTCATAACTTGGAGCACAGTTGAAAAGCCCCTTTGATATTCCTTTAAGTGGCTTTTACAAGCCTCAGATCACCTGGGCTTTATAGCTCCGTGAAACTATCCTGAAAATTTTATATGACTATTTTATACTGGTCTGTGTTTCGGTGTCTCTATTGTCTTTAAAACATCAGAGCTAAGCCTAAAGCTCCTTATGAAACATACAGTTTAATCATCCTACCTCCTCTCCCCAACACAAACACTACCCTCATGCCTTCTTTGGGTTTGCTGGCAATGAGAATTTTTTCTTAGATGCTTTTTATTCTGCTCCAATCCATACTCTAAACATGCAATCATAAGTATATATTTTTTCCTTTTCTTTAAGTATTTGAACTCTACTGATATCTCTAGGAGAGTAGGAGAGTAGAGAACCATAGAAATTTATAGCTAGAGTCTCCAGTGACTATTTTACTAACTCCGTCATTTTACAGTGATGAAGTTGAGACCCAGGAAGAGTCACACTTCATTAAATTTACATAGCCTGCTTTTGCATCTTGAATTAAGGTTTCCTAATCACTCAACTAATAATCTTGTATATAGCTATGAGATGGGTAGATATAGAGATTATAACTATGTTTGGAACTATATTTCACTTTTATTTGCAGCCTAGGTACATCATGGTATGCAGTAGCATTCTGACACAACCCAGACCTGCCACACGACCTCCAGCCTCCTTCCCCCAACTCACATATGCATACATAATGTATCAAGTCAAAGCAGCTGAGAGACCAACATAAACATGTTGTTCATTTCTTAATATGTACAACTGCCTAAGAAATAAGAGAGCATTTTTTTCTCACATGATTTTGTTATATATAAGGGAAATAACCATGATCTAGCTGTCTATCTATCCATCTATTTATCCATCCATTTTACTTCCTACTGGCTTCCTGCCAGTATATATATTATATATATATTTCACTTATATATAACAAAATCATGTGAGAAATAAGATGTAATAATAATCTAACATCAAGCTGTATTCTGAAGACCTAGTATTTATTTCACTCCTAACAACTTTATTTCAATTGAAATTGGAAATAGATTACATATCTTTCAAGGAGAAAATTATTGTTTTTAACTTCCACAAAAGAAACCGAGTATCAATTTATGTTTCTTTTCCATAAAAACAATAATAGCTATCACTGAGTATCCTACTAATTGCTTTACATATGTTATCTCATTTAATTCTCACATCCTTCCTAGGACACATAATTATTACTACTATTATTAGCATCATCATCATCTCCATTTTATAGATGATGAAACAGGCTTGAAGATGTTAAATAATTCAATGAAAGTGAGACGTACTGGATTTAGGCTTCATTCTTTTTGACTCCAGAGCAAGAACTGTTAGTCACCATGTTATACGGCCTGCCTTCCACTGACCAGTCCTGTTTTCAGAAGGACTAAAACCACACTTTTGCCTACATATATGCCAGCCCTATTATGTGAAGTCTTCACAATTAGATTTTTCTTTGGGGTAATGTTATATCTACAGAATTTTACTATTAAAATGGATTTACCTAGGTTAGTTTCTAAGATTTCTTATTGTCCTTTAGCAGAGACATAGGAGGGGTAGATCGTGAAAGGGGGAATGATAAAGGGGTCGAATTAGATGGAGAGATGAGGCCAGCCACGTGGGGCTCTAATCAAAACATGGAATGAGGGTACTGGATGATTGAGGGGATGCCTAAATGTATCATCATTCTTCAAAAACTGCCTAGTACCACCCTTGTTAAGAATTAATGTTTTTATTGTCCCCAAGTTGATATGTGGAGTAAATAGAATTCCAATCAAATTCCCAGCACAGTTTCCATGGAACTTGAAAATTTATTCTAAAATTTATGCAAAGGAGAAAAGGCAAAAAAGCAAGGTGTTTCTGAAGAAGTGAGGAAGACTTGTCTTACCAGATATGAAACAATATTATAATGCTATAGGTATAAAAATAATGTGGTGTTAGCCTAGGTATAGACATACAGACCTGTGGCACAGAATAGTAATCTCGGAAACAGATTCATGAACATATGGAACTTGATATGTGGCAGAAGTGGGGATGCAGGTGAGTGGGAAAGGGATTGACTATCCAATTGATATAATTGAAAATATCAATTATCTTTGGACATAATTGATAATATCAATTATCTTCGGATAATTGATATTCCATTTAGAAAACAATGTGTTGAGGGACTTCCCTGGTGGTCCAGCGGATAAGACTCCACGCTCCCAATGCAGGGGACACGGGTTTGATCCCTGGTCAGGGAACTAAGATCCCACATCCCACATGCCGCATGCCACACGGCACGGGCAAAAAAAAAAAAAAAAAAAAAAAAGAAAGAAAGCAATGTGTTGGGATTCCTAATTTAATATGCATAGTATCAATTTCAGATGAACTGAAAACTTAAGGATATAAGCAAAACTTTAAGTCTTTTAGAAGAAAATATAGGATAGTAGCTTTATGACCTTGGGCTAAGGATTCTTTTTTTAAGTCAGAGAAATCAAGAACAATACATAAAAGCAAAGATGAATACCTTCAGCTACATTAAAACAAAATCTTTGGTTTATCAAAGGACACAATGTTAAGAGGTGAAAAATATAAGCCACAAATTGGGAGAAAAAAACTAACATATATAACAGATAAAGGATTAGAATCCGAACTACATAAAGAATTCCTCGAGATCAAGTAAGGCGAATAACCCAAACAAAAAACTGGCAAAAAATATGAACAGGAATTTCACAGGAAAAGACTATGGAATATATACACATAAAAACATGCTAAACCTTATAAAGTACTTAGGGTTATCAAAACTCATTTCACAGCCACTAGTTTGGACAGTATTCAAAATTCTGACCAGTGTTGGCAAGGATGTAGGGGAATGGGAACTCTCATACCAGCTGGTGGGAGTGCAAAGTGATACAACTACTTTGGAGCATAATTTGGCAATATTTAGTGGGGCAATACAGCAGTGGAAAAAAATGTTCAGAACTACATACATTTAATTGAACCATATGAATTTGCCTATATTCTTTCATTTTTGACTTATAAAATTGAAATTTTATATGGTTCAAATTGATAATGGATAAATCTCATACACTACTGAATGGAAAAAGCAGGTTGTATAAGTTTACATGCTTTAAGAAAACTTTTCTATAAACTCAGAAACATGTAAAGCTAAATGCCATATTGTTTAGGTTAGTAAAAATATAAAGAACATTGAAGAAATGATAAACACAGAAGTCAGGATAGCAGTTACCACTGAGGTTGGAAGAGTGATATGATCAGGAAGGGGCACAGGGAGGCTTTAATAGACTAGTAACAGGGCTTCCCTGGTGGCACAGTGGTTGAGAATCTGCCTGCTAATGCAGGGGACACGGGTTCGAGCCCTGGTCTGGGAGGATCCCACATGCCACGGAGCGACTAGGCCCATGAGCCACAACTACTGAGCCTGCGCGTCTGGAGCCTGTGCTCTGCAACGAGAGGCTGCGATAGTGAGAGACCCGCGCATCGAGATGAAGAGTGGCCCCCGTTTGCCACAACTAGAGAAAGCCCTCGCAGAGAAACAAAGACCCAACACAGCAAAAAAAAAAAATTAATTAATAAACTCCTACCCCCAACATCTTCAAAAAAAAAAAAAACATTAAGTCCCTGGAATTTATATAAAAAAAAAATAGACTAGTAACATTTTATTTCTTAAGCTGAGTAGTGGGTACTTGGGTATTTATTTTGTTCTTGTATGAATATTTATTCATTTGTATATATGAAATATTTTATATAAATGAAAAATTAAGAGTGTGTTTTTAAATATTATTTTCCTTGTAGGTTTGGAAAGATGCTGCCACACAGATATTTTATTCCTTGTCAGTGGCTTGGGGTGGTTTAGTTGCTCTGTCATCTTACAATAAGTTCAATAACAACTGCTTCTTAGATGCCATTGTAATTTGTTTGGCAAATTGCCTCACTAGTGTGTTTGCTGGATTTGCTATATTTTCTATATTGGGACACATGGCTCATATATCTGGAAAGGAAGTCTCTCAAGTTGTAAAATCAGGTATGTAATGCTATATATTATTAACTTTGATTAAGTCAATATAGCTCATTTAAGAAACACTGATATATTTTATAGCAATTAAAGCACTCAAGATTTAGGGTATTGTGTTTTCTTTCTCATTTCATCTTATATAACTTGGTTGTTTTAATGAGTTAATAATTCTTAGATGATCTGAGAAACAACAGTACATTACAGAACACTTGTTTAAGAATATTTTTTCCAAATTTTGTTTAATCCTTAATAGGAACTACTTACTGCACAATTGCAAGTATCAGGCATCATGCTATGCACTTTACATGCATTATCTTCATCTGTGTGTATGTATATCTATATACACATACATATATATACATGTGTGTGTTAATATGTATACATGAATATATGAGAGACTATATAAAAATTAATCCACGTAAAATTACACTATTAGGTCTGAATTTTTAAAACGCACAAATGTCATACAGATAGAAACACAACTGACTTTGAATATACAGCTGTGTCCAGCTTTAAAGGAATCTGATTAGTGAACTTCCTAACTTTAAAGACATTAACTAGGGATGCTTAATTATCTGGCTAAAGATTCTCAGGAACAGAATTCTAGGGTTCTTTTAAGTAGGACTTTCTTATTAAATTTCTATTTATGGTTAGTATCATTTGATGGAGAGATTGATGAATGAGAATAGAATGTTAGGACTAGAAAGGACTTTGGAGATCATCTAGTATCCAGCTCCTCATTTACAGAGGAGTGGATTGATGCACAGAAATGTTATGTCTTGCAGAAGATCGAATCATTAGGAAGTGACAGAGCCTAGGCTAGAAGCTAATTCTCCTGACTCCTAGGCCAGTCCTCTGGGAGGTTGGAGAAACTTAAAATACTTAAAACTAAGTATCATATAGCATGACTGAAATTTTTTTATAAAGCGTCTCTAAAGGTAACATACATCAAATAGAATGAATTGAGTGATTGGGATTGACATGTATACACTGATGTGTATAAAATTGATGACTAATAAGAACCTGCTGTATAAAAAGAAAAAATGTGCCTTCCTGATAAAATGTTTAAAATAAGTAAAAAATAAAAACAAAAAAAACAAATAGAAAATAAGATTCAATTTATAGTTTCATTACATACAATTTTGCAGGTATCCATATAATAATTAAAAGGGCACTAAAATTACACCCATTACCTTGTAATAACCTATAATGGAGTATAATCTGCAAAAAATACTGAATCACTATGCTGTATATCTGAAAGTAACATAATACTGTAAATCAACTATACTTCAATAAAAAAATAAAATGGCACTACACGGCTGTGAAATGTACAGTGAAAAAAATAAATTAAATGGCACTACATATAGTGATTTGGGGTAAACATTTGGAAAGAGAGTTAAAGACTAAAAAGTTAATTCCATAAAGACTAAAAAGTTAATTCCATGAACATATCTCTTGCGGGCCCCTCACTGCTGTGGCCTCTGCCGTTGCGGGGCACAGGCTCCGGACGCGCAGGCTCAGCGGCCATGGATCACGAGCCCAGCCGCTCCGCGGCATGTGGGATCTTGCCGGAATGGGGCACGAACCCGTGTCCCCTGCATCGGCAGGCGGACTCTCAACCACTGCGCCAACAGGGAAGCCCTCTAGTATCTTATCTTGAAAATGTTCAAATATGTGAATTTTCTTGGCAACTAATTTTAAATTAAAATGCCATTTATTTTCTTAGGTTTTGATTTGGCATTCATTGCTTATCCAGAAGCTCTAGCTCTACTCCCAGGTGGGCCATTTTGGTCCATATTATTTTTCTTCATGCTTTTGACTTTGGGTCTCGACTCTCAGTTTGCTTCCATTGGTAAGAAATACTCCCAATGTTAACATATCCCTCTTATATTTTACTCATGTTTCCTCTACTTAAAAACATCCTTTTCTTACCCTTGTTGCCCCCCTCTAGCTTTTACTCTCAAAATCATCTTACTGAAAGTTCTTTTTAACTTAAGTTTTAAATATGGAAAAATACAAAGTACTCATGTATCAGACACCCCAAAGGAGCAGAGATTAATATTTTATATTTGCTTCAGATATTTTTTAGAAAACTAAACTGTTATAGATAAATTTGAAGTCCCCTGTGTTTCTCTGTCTAATACAATTCACATTTCTTCCTTCTTAGAAGCAACCGTCACCATGGATTATGTATGTTAGTCAGACCATGTTTGTATACATTTTATATGTATCCATAAATAACATATAAATTTTAAAAATTTCACATAAATGTGAAGTTTCATAGCATACATATCATTCTGACAGTTGTTTTTCATATGTGTTATGAATCCATGTTGATACATAGACATATAGCACTAATTAATTCACAATCTGTTGCCATAATGATGGGCATTTGGATTATTTCCAATTTTTAAAAATTACACACACTGCTGCAATGACTATTCTTGCACATGGTTCTGTGTACACATAGGGATTTTCCCTAGGGTACCCACCTAAAAATTCTGAATTTCATCATATCGTGCTCTTACATAAACCATTTAAATAGTTTACAGGATAAGGTCCAGCTTCCTCTAGTTGACTTTCAAAGCCCTCCAAAAATCTCGAATATGTTTCTTAATCCTTTTACTCATATATCCTTCTACTTTTAGCCAGTACCCTGTTTCACGAACACATTTATTTCTTAAACCTAGAAGGCCTTTCTGTCTCCATGTTATTTATTCAAATATTTACCTTATTTAAAAGTTCTACTAGAATTCTTCCTTCCCTATAACCCTCTTTCACACTACTTCAGCCCTCGGGAACCTGTTACCTTATAATTGCTACCAGTGAAAAGCCTTATAAAACAGACTAGAAACAACAAATAGGGCTCCATTTGATTCTTATCAGAACTGATGAGTAGTCACTGCCAAGAGAAAGGACCCCGTGGATTTTTAAAAGTAAGAAGTAGGGCCCACTGTATATTCTCAACACATATTTGTAAATTTGGTTAATAGAAGTTGATTTCTGTGATTAAAATTATTGGCAAATGAGTTGACATGTCATTTTTTCCCTTCTGAAGAAACGATTACAACAACGATTCAAGATTTATTTCCCAAAGCGATGAAGAAAATGAGGGTTCTCATAACTTCGGGTTGCTGCTTGGTTTTGTTTCTCCTTGGCCTCGTGTGTGTGACTCAGGTATACTACAGTATTTTTTCATAGACAAAATATTAGTTAGAATGTACTTTATAATCTAAATGAGGAAGCCAAGGTTTAAGAGGATGTTTAGTGACAAGTCCAAGTCTGACTTGCATCAAGATTTTCTGACTTTTAGCCCAGATTTTTTCCCCATTATAACACAATTTCAATAGTAAGTATATTTTGCAGAGGGGGAAAAAGCCCGATAATGGACAATTTCCCCAATTACAATAAAGTTATATACTTTAAACATAGGCTGTATTTCTTGTCAGCTACTACAGAGCACACACTGCATATCATTTTGATAATCAACTATTCTAAATGCTTATTTTTTAACAGTGACTTAGTATAGAATAAAAGGTACATCCTGTTTGAGATATTTAAAGCCACGTTTGTGTTTACATTTGAAAACATTCCTTTTCGCATTTTGGCAGAGGTGAAACCAAGGAGCATATGTTAAAATCAAATTAGTAGATTCAATTTGAGTACCTCATCAATCATAGAAATAATTAAAAATATACTTAAAAGTAACTGATTGTTTTTGGTAGGCTGGAATTTACTGGGTTCATCTGATTGACCACTTCTGTGCTGGATGGGGCATTTTGATTGCAGCTATACTGGAACTAATGGGAATCATGTGGATTTATGGTAAATAGTGACTATAGAATTATCTACACATTTTACTAAAATGACTTAGTTTGATTCCTTCTTATTATGTTTACTGTAATAGCTAAGTATAATATACTGGACAAAAATTTATTATGAATAAAATGTAGTTAAAGGTATATATATGCTTCATTGCTGTAATATTGGAAAATGTTTAGACATGGAAAGATAACTTGGGGCCACAATGATTAATGCATGAAAGTATAAATAAGGGCTGAATGCACTCCTTGTTGTTTTTAGGAGGCAACAGATTCATTGAAGATATAGAAATGATGATTGGAACAAAAAGGTGGATATTCTGGCTATGGTGGAGAGCTTGTTGGTTTGTCATTACGCCTATGGTTTTGACGGTAAGTATTAACATGCCATGAATTTGATATCAATAATATATATATTTAAACACTTTTAAGGTAAACTTGAATTATTCACACTGAATACAGTAAGGCAAATTAATTTCATAAAGTAATAATTTTCAACTTTTACTTCATGACTGGTGCCTCCAAGTTGCCTAAATTACAATGCCTTTCTTTGTAGTATTATTTTTGAGGCCATAGGCTTAAACAGTTACCATTTGAGAAAATAACCAGGCTCCTATAGACTTAAAGGTCCTAGATACTTAAAAATTATCAATAGGCTAAATTTTTAAAAACCAGTCATTTGCTCATTCCCTAAAAAATATGCTGAGCCATCTACAATGTTCTTAACCTCTCTGCTGAAGACCCAGTCTCTGCCTTCAAGGAATTCAATCTAAATATACTAATTGCTAAGAAACAACACTCAGTTGTTAATGCATATTTTTTTATGGGAAGTGTTTAGTATCTGAAATTACTAAAAGAAACTCATGTGTGTCAATAGAGGCAATAGTTTATGTTAAAAATTGGTGCTATTTAGGAGCTGAGGGAAAGCAAAAGATGCCTTCTTGGAGAAACATGACATATAGACATGATATCTTTAAATAAAAGCTCAGTAAAAGGCTGAATGCCAAAATAAACACTTAATGGGACAGAGAATTTCTATAGACTAGAAATAATGGTGGGGGTGGGGCAGTGGCAAAGCCTTACAGAGGATGCTTTGGTTCTCACTGCCCCCACGCTTCAAAGGTTTTCCTAGAAAAGGCCATTACATAATTTGATCTAGAATTTGTCTTAGAGCGTGTTTTTAACATTATAAGGTCAGGTTCAAGTAGTGAGCGGTTGGGATTTTCACAGTGCTACTAAATATTGTTCTCCTTATTTCACAAGTCTCCACAAGTCTCCATGATAATATAAGCCCTTTACCAACTTAGAAAATCTAACTAGACTTTTTAGCCAGCTAATTTTCACTGATTACTAGGTTTGACAACTGGATTTACTTTAAAATGCAAAAGTATTAGATATTAAATGATATACATTATCATCTAGATTCCACTAACCCTCAGCCATTCTCTTGTAGTTACGTAAAATTATGGTAATTGTGAAATAAACTTAAATTACTGTAATGAAATGAAAGAAATTAATCTATTTAATTCTAAAATTAAACTTGAATATCTATAAAATTCAAGACAGGTAAATTTAGAGGAACTACTAGATGGTCTTTTAGTTTTTGCTCATTTTGTTTTGTTTGCTTTACAGATTTCTAAATAATTAGTTTTAATGCTGCAACATTCTAGTAGGTTGTTTTTAAAATACTTTTTAAAAAACTTGGCCTTAGTTTTCATCTTGAAGAGTCACTGTTTTGCCCAAACATATATTGAGCTTGTTTTTTCTCAATAAGAAAGTGAAGGGTGCTTTGGTAATTATGTACCAATGTGTGAATGCGTGTGTGTTTTGGGTGTGGAGTAAGGGGTGCTCTGTGTAGTGGAAAATAATAGAAACAACTGCTAAGCAAGGTGCAAAGCATGTTCACTAAAGTGTACTTTACATTCTCATTGAATTGATTGATATGCTGGCTAGCTTATAGAACAGAATAAAACCATGCTATTATAAGTGAAATAAATGTTGTATTTCAGTATTTTATTGAAATACATGTTGTACAAGTATTTGTATCTTTTATAAGTATATGGAAGTGCTAATTTTGGAAGAATCTATTCAGAGCCAAATACAAGTTATTTAGATTCGTTCATTTAGTATTTTATCTTCTGGCTAGTTACCTGATTATCTTAGTTGGCTTGAATGTATTTTCATTTTAATTGCTTTTGATAAGTTATTTCTAAGGAATGGAATCAAATTGCTAATACTTAGTGCAAATGAAATCATTAGTGCAATAAAGTTTAATCTTTACCATTTTCTTTTCATATTTTACTTTCGCAGGCAATCTTGATCTGGTCATTGGTACAATTTCATAGACCTGATTATGGCAAAATTCCATACCCTGACTGGGGAGTTGCTCTAGGCTGGTGTATGATTATTTTCTGTATTATTTGGATTCCAATTATGGCTATTACAAAATTAATTCAAGCTGAAGGAACCATCCTTCAAGTAAGCATGTTAATATTATTTATACTTTAAAAGTTATGGTATCTATACCCGTACTGAGTTCTACTGAGATGACACAAAGCAAATGACCTTTTTCCTTTATATCTATAATTTTCACCTTTAAAACTTCATGTGGTTATAATACATACTGTAATAGCATGTTAAAACTGGAAAAACTCTGGTAAATTTCTTGAACTCAGTCTAGACCCTGAATTATCCCTCTTCCATGGAGGCCCAGGGGAGTTGATTATGACATCTCAATAGGACAATGACAAGGTAGGCTCAGCAGGCAGATTGGGTTCAAGATCTAGGTGAGTGCTTTGTGGCTCTAGATCAATGGTTTGACCCTTTCTTTGGTTATTGAAACTTCCCAGGCATACCTGGTTTAGATCCTCACTTAACCCTCACCCTAAGGCCAGGATAGAAATGTCTGAGAATTCAGTGAAAGTATATGAAGTGATATTGTTGCTTGAATGGGTTCACGAAACACTTTCTTTTGAAATCATTTACATACTCAATTATTTTGGCTTTGTAGTTAATACAATTCTGTTAACAATTGGTTACATTTGAGTATCATTTTTTTTTTGGTAGACAGTATATTAAGAATTTAGATGATCATTTTTTACTTTTCTATGGTTCTTATTTCATTTTGGTTAGCAAGGAGACTTAACACTCTAAAATTTTCATTTTTTTTCTTTGCTTTTCAGCGCATTGTAAGCTGCTGCAGACCAGCTTCTAACTGGGGGCCATACCTGGAAAGACATCGTGGGGAAAGATATAAAAATATGGTAGATCCTAAAAAAGAGACTGACCATGAAATACCTACTGTTAGTGGCAGTAGAAAACCAGAATGAGATCTAGTTTTTAAAAATATGTGGTTGTGTAATGTGATTATTTTAGAATAGAGGAAATTTTTATTTATTTGAATGTTGAGTAGAAAAACATATATACTAGGTTCATAATAGTATGATGAGCTTTTTTTCCCATTTAAGCAGGAATGTAATATAAAAATGTGAATCTACTAATGTTTAGCAATGTGATTATTATATTTCTTTTAAGATTATCTTAACACACACATAGCTGCCTCTATTTCACAATAAAATATTAAAAATAATATTTTTCTAGTATATTGAAGGCTTTATTTTGAACTGGTTATTTAGAAAATAGTTACATTTTCTATTATACAAGTTTTTAAATTTTGCTTACGTTTTCTTAGTACATAATCCTTCCTTTCCATAAAGCTGGGGAAAATAAATCAATATGTTTAAAAGACAGTGTTAAAATTGAAAGCCTCACTTAATTAGAAATGCCATATATATGAAAAAATGGACTGTGTATATAATATGATGACTGTAGCTTAATACTTTTGGTTCATATGTCTAAAAACTTCATGTATTCATGGCTCACTTTTTCTAGGTGAACTTAGTGGTTACATTCTTTGTTTACAAATAGTGAAGTAAGACAGAAAACTAAGGATCCCATGGCCAGTAAGTGATAAATCTAGAAAATGGAATCCAGAAGCTTTGATTACTTCTAGTTAATAGATCAAGTAGAATGATTTTGTCTTATCTGAATAAGTTACTACTTATGGGTGGTAACTTATTTACATACTTACAGAAGATAAACGTGTGAAACTTGTCAAGAATGAGGGCAGCCAAATTAGAAAGTCCTATGTCCCAGTTTGCTTACAAAAGATAATGAAAACATATTATATCACTAATAGATTTTTTTTGACAACTCATGGGAGTTCTAAGTTCTCCATCCACTTTTTAAAAATTTAATTTAATTTTTATACAGCAGGTTCTTATTAGTTATCCATTTTATACATATTAGTGTATACATGTCAATCCCAGTCTCACAATTCATCCCACCACCACCCCCACACTTTCCCCTCTCGGTGTACATATGTTTGTCCTCCACATCTGTGTCTAGGTTTTTCTAGGTTCCACATATATGCATTAATATACGATATTTGCTTTTCTCTTTCTGACTTACTTCACTCTGTATGACAGTCTCTAGATCCATCCACTAATAGGTTTATACGTTGATTATATATCACTGACAACTGGTTTACTATCACAGCCTAGGATGGTGAACATTACCTAACTATGTAAGAAACTTTTCACTTATTCTTAAGGTTCTTAACCTGGGCTTCAGAGAATGTATGAAGCTGAAATTACATGTAATATTTTTCTACGTGTATGTGTGTATGCATTTTTCTAGGGTGAGAGTACATAGTTTTCACCAGAATATCAAAAGTGATCTGTGGCTCAGAAAAGTTTAAGAACCACATATACTACTGCTGGCTTTTTGTTCTTGTCAAATGAGGAATAAAAGAATAATTTTAAGCCTTAATTTCTTATACATTTTAAATTCCTTTTCCTCTTCCTTTTGATTGAAGATTAAAGGAGGAACGGATTAAGGTGTTTCTTTAATTTACACTGGTAACTTATTTTGGGGGGAGGGGGCATGAAGGTAGGTAAATAGGTAGGCCTGTAACTGAACAACCTCAGTGAATTATGTACATATATAAGATGAACTTGTGTTAGATATTTTGAGGGTTTCCTTTGAGCGTAGATCAAATGCTGTTAGTGAATGTCAACAGATTGTTAATTCCTCAATTATACTGGATTTTATAAAATACTATTTGAAATAGATAACTACAGCTTAGACGTTAACTTCAATCCATATTATATTACATGCATTCTACCCTTATATTTTGGTGTTATTTGAGGTGTGGATTTTTCACCAAATAAAAAAATGCATGCAATTTTCTACGGTGACTCTTGTAGTTCAGGGAAGATTTAGGCACACTTCTAATGAAATACTGATAATATCTAATTGGTGGTAGTGGGGGTACTGGAAAAGAAGTCCACTTCAAGAGCTGACTACAAAGAGTAGTTAAGAGTTTCTGTGACTATCTTTACAATCGTGTAAAGTACAGATCTTAACAGAGTGCCTGGCACATTGTAGGGTGTTCAATGATAGCTCTTAGTATTATTATTACACAGATTCAACAGTGGTAAGAAAGACTATTCTGCATAATGGAAAGAGTTCCATCAAATCCCATTTACTTTAATGCAAACTTGGAGACATTCACAGTATTGTATTGTAAACCATTAGAAAAAACTGTTTTTCACACCTGAGTGAAATTAAAATCACTGTATCTCAATATTCTTTTTAGTGTAGCTTATTAAAAAGAAAACAACTCGAACTGTTTCTTTTTCTATTGTGCTTTCATTCCTTTCCCAGTGAAATATATATTAGAAACATAATCAATTCTTTAAATGTGAGTGAGCAAACTGACAAATGTCTGAAGTTTGTATCTGACTTGGCATCCCCTCCCCCCTTTTTCTTTTCCGGTACGCGGGCCTCTCACTGTTGCGGCCTCTCCCGTTGCGGAGCACAGGCTCCGGACGCGCAGGCTCAGCGTCCATGGCTCACGGGCCCAGCCGCTCCGCGGCATGTGGGATCTTCCCGGACCGGGGCATGAACCCCTGTCCCCTGCATTGGCAGGCGGACTCTCAACCACTGCGCCACCAGAGAAGCGCTCCCCTCTCCTTTTAAATAATAATTCATTTGGTATAAACACATATAATCAAATGAATCCACTCAAAGTGCCTTTAATGATTGCCTCCAGTGTCATTTCATTCTGTATGCTTGTTAGTGGATTTCCGGTTAACTTACTGCACGATTTAAACCCTTAGTAACTAGGAATCGTTCCAATTCAGCCAGATTGTATTCCATGATGCTGAGGTTTACAAATATTTTCCTCTGCATGGCTATCGAGTCTTGGAGATTAATATCCCATTGACTGTTGACTGAAAGACACTTATCAGTATTGCTCTTAGCTGACTGAGTAGAAGAGGATGATCTCACCAGTGCAAGAGAAGTCGATTTGATGACATTTCACCAGTGTTTCTCTGTAAGGGAAGGAAATTATACATATGTAGTTTATTAATATCCAAATACCGCCAAATAACATCCTTAGTCTTGGTCTACAAAAATGAACTGATTGTCCATCCCCAAGATTAAAAATCTGTTGAATGAATACACTGATTTGGAAATATGCCCTTCCCAAACACAGACTGAGAAAAAAAAAAAATTAAAGTAGCCTTTTAATGCCCAAATGCCATACCCTTGGCTTACATTTCTTGGGCATTCCAGTAGGTCTATACTTGGATCCTGTCTGATTCCTGTCTAAAGGCACCTCACTTGGAACTTTAAATATTACCAGGAAACCCACATTTTGACCTTAATTACTTGTGAATGCCCCAAAAAGCTCTTATAAAGATGGCTGAAAAGGCAAATACAAGGGAGGAAGAGGCAAACAGAAACACGTGGCAGTAGAAGCCAAAGAAGAGAGAAAGTACAGATTCTTAAAATGGGAGGTGGTGCTGGGGAGTGGGTGCTTTCTGCTGTACTTTTCAAGTGGGTGAAAAGCTGACCATATCACTTAGTGACTTGGGGCTTTTTATAACATACTTCACCTGTGGAACCACTGGTCAATATGAGAGAAGTGTGTGGGTAAAGAGTCAACATCTGGGGCCCTTTCAAAAGAAAAAGGAATGAGGTGACCTCCCCCTTACTCTTATTTTACTATCTTTCTACTCTCTTAAACACGGTCCCTCCCCAGTCCATGTATTCATCGAGCTTCATCAATTCCAATTGCTCTTGTACATTTTATCTGAAACAGGGTTTTCCAGAAGACAAACTTGAAGGCGAACAGAACGCAGCTCACTAGCAGGAACAGGAGGCTCATGGCTCCTCTACGGCCTCTTCACTTCGCGGGCAACGAAGCACTCAGCTGGCACCTGGGAAACAGGGGGCTGCTAGCTGCCCAGACCACGGAAGCCGCTGACCAGTACGCTAAGCGCGCCACACCGCCTGATGCAACTGGGACGCGCGGCAGCGTCCAGCCTTATATACTGGAGTGAGCTTGCGACCTCACAATTAAGCACACGCAGCGGGGTGCTACTCACTACCTGATGGCATAACACCGGCTTTCAGGAAACCAGGCAGTGCCTACTAACCACCCACCTGGTTACAGAGTTAGAGACGATGGGAGAGTTTGGGGTTTTCGGGAAGCTGAAACATGGTAGAAGTACAGACTCTAAATTGACTGGTTAAATACTATATTTTAAAAATGTTCCCCCCCTTTTTTTTTTGTTAAGATAAATTTATCTTTGCTGCAACCACTCCATTATTCATTTCAAAAACAAGTCCAAAAACGAATTAGGGCTTCCCTGGTGGCGCAGGGGTTGAGAGTCCGCCTGCCGATGCAGGGGACGCGGGTTCGCGCCCCGCTCCGGGAAGATCCCACATGCCGCGGAGCGGCTGGGCCCATGAGCCATGGCCGCTGAGCCTGCGTACTGCAAAAAAACAAAACAAAACAAAACAAAAAAACGAAGTAGAAATGCTGTAAAAGTAGTTACCTGCAAATTGTGAGTCTTGGCCAAATACCTCCTCCCTATCCCTGCTGCTATTTTAGGATTCACTCCAACCCTATTCACACTGGGATAGTTAATGTACATTTGTGTCACTGTACAGTTTAAAAAGTAATTCCAGGGTCATTCCTCCACATAGTTCTCACAATAATTTTGTGCTATAGGTATTTTTAATACTGTGTCTACTTTTGGAAATGCAGAAACAGATTCAGATGTTAAGTAAACTCATTTGAAACTAGCAGCAAAACCACGACTTGAACCCACAGAGTTTGAGTCCTGAGATAAACTCTCCCATTCCCTTACCCTCATCCCCTTCCCCAGGACCTCTACCTACACTTGTGAGCCTCAAGTATATACTATTCTCCACCCAAGGAATTGAACAGTATATTTGGATTAGATAGTGAGAGGGGATAGATACAGGAATCATTGTACTAGACAAGTTAGAAGCATTCAAGAAATTCAGGTAAATGTACAAAATGGCACTGAACTAAAACACAGAATTAAAAGCAATAGCCAGAGTGATCTCAAGATGAGTGTCAAAGTGTAATCCACTAACCCTGCTTGGGGAATAACTCAAATCTTCATGTAGACAGGAAGGAGAGGAATTACATTTATACAGTTTTCATGTCAAACTTATTTCCCAATTATGAGTTCAGAGCTTAAAGATTTATTTAACACGTATTTATTAAACACCCACATAAAGGGTGGGCACTGTGCTGTATTCTGGGAATATGACTTTGAGCAAAAATAAAGTCTCTGCTCACCTGGAATGTGCACTCTAGTGTGAGAGATAGACATTAATCAATCAAATACTCACAGAAATCCTGTAAAAGTATTAATGAGATAAGTGATAACAAGAAGTACATGATGGCACAGGAGCTTATAATAGGATATGAGATGTAAAGGAGACTGAAGGTCCTGGCTTTATGGCCTACTCAATTGAATGGATGGGAAATAACCAAGTATGGGGATGCTGATCATGAATTTGGTGTTGGACATGTTGAGTTTGAGGAGACTTTGAAACGTAAAATAATTGATCTCAGGGAAATAAGTGAAAACATACATTTGGGAGGCATCTGCATATAAATGACAATTGAAGCTCTAGATGTGTAAGAAATTCCCTCATGTCAGTGTAGGGCGTACAAACTGAAAGAGAAGTAAGAATAGAGCATTGAAGGATTTAAATATTTAATAGTTGGGTGATAACAGTTCCTTTGGCAGGTAATTGTGGTTATCTTAACATTTAATTTCTTATTTCTTCAAATAAAATTGACTGAAGCCCAGTAACATTGTCTCTAACAATAGAATTTTGAATTTTGATCTTACTGGTATCCAAGGGAGCACCTCAAAGATTTTGGAAAATATTCTCATCATGCTCTTTGACTGTTGTTAACAGTGACTTTTTCTGGCTTTTTAAAAATTGGCATAAAGTATATAAAACATAGAACTTAACATTTTAACCAATTTTAAGTGTACAGTTCTGTGGCAGTAGGTACATTCACATTGTTGTGCAACCATCACCACCATCAATCTCCAAAACTTTTTCATCTTTCCCAACTGAAAATCTGTACTCATTAAACACTAGCTTCCTATTTTCCCCTCCACACATGCCCTGGAAACCACCATTCTACTCTCTGTCTCTATGAATTTGACTATACTATGTACCTTATATAAGTGGAATTACACAATACTTGTTGTGTTGTGACTGGTTTATTTCACTTAGCATAATGTCTTCAAGGTTCATCCATGTTGTAGCCCTTGTCAGAATTTCCTTCCTTTTAAAGCTGAATAATATTTCACTGCAACAATAACTTAAACAAAAAGAGTTGATTAAAAGACAAGCAATTCAGTGTGGGCACGGGAGATTCATAAACGTATTGGGAACCCTGGTTTGTTATACTCTGTTGCTTTGTCATCTTCAACATACATCTTCCTCCTCATGGTCCAAGTTGTTGCTGAACTGTTCTGTTACCAGGCTGGTGGAAAACGTGAAGAAGGACGTGCCTCCTTTCTTTTAAGGACATTTCCCCAAAGTTGCACATGATACTACCACTTTCATTTTACTGGCCAGAATGTAGATACATGGCCAAATCTAGCTGCAAAGGAGGCCAAGAAATATAGTATTTATTCTGGGTACTGATAAGCCCAATCAAAATTTATGGTTATGCTACTGAGAAAGAGAGGATGAGGAATTATTGAAGGATGTCTATCAATCTCTGTGACATCTTCTAGAGGAGGGGATTTAGAATTTGTCTCATGATACCAACCATCCTTGCACCCATAAGACACACATGAACTCCATCATTTGTAAGGACTTGGCTGATATTTGAAGATTAGGGAAAACGAGGGGGGGAAGACAGCAATCTGGCTTGTTCAGAATTCCACCCATCTACATCTTCCACCTTGCTTTAATTGAAGTTGTCTAAAAATGGTCCTTCCCTTCCAATTGTTGTTCTTCGAGAACAAGTTCCGAGTAGATCACACCTATTCAAGGCCATGTGACTGGGCCTACTGCACTAACCATTTATATGTTGATACTTTTTCCTATTAACTGACATAATTTTGTGCTGATTGCTGTAAAAACAGAAGAACATAAAACATTTATTTTATGAAATTCAATTAGGACATATTTTAGAGAAACTAAACAAAAATGAACTAAGAAACATATGCTGAATTTTTTCTTTCTGATCATGCATTCTCTAGTCACATATTTCATCAACAGAGGGCATTGTAGATTTATTTCATTTTTTTGGTTGCTCTGTACTTTTCAATTACAGCTTCCTTTCATTTGGAATTGCACCATATTATCCAGGGCCAAATAAATAAGTGGTATGTTGTATTTGTTAAATATAGCACAGATCATTGATCTGTGACACCATAATCCAGACTTCACTACATATAAATTGCCATAGAATTTTGCTGAGAACATGCCCTTTCAAATTAATCATATTTGAGTCAAAATTACTAGACCATATTTCTTTTATTTGAAAAGAAAAAGGATAAAGGCTGTGTATGTTATAATCAACCCTAACCTGAGACATTTTTTGCTCCTCTACCCCCATATCACCTCTGATGTTGTAATATAGGTAAAATAAAAAGATTATATAATCTGATTGATGATGCTTAAATCTGGTATTTTATTTTCAGTGGCATTGTTTTACTTTAAGTGACATTTACAGCTTATTTTAAGTGACCTTTAGAACTGTAATATGTTCTGGAAAGTATTATGGGGCTTGGAAGAAAAATTGCTTTTAGCTTTTTTGCTAACAGAATGAGCTACAATGTCCATCTCAAATTGAGACTTTAACAATTCATTATGTTTGTCACTGAAACTTTGAAATGCCAACCTGAAAATTTTATTAAAATATAATTTGCAGCTTTTTATAACTTGTAATAATGGAAAATATAATAATTGTTCTTAATGTCAGTGGGAAATTTAAGTATAATACATGATTTTTCTAGTAATACATATACTTGAGTTGCCTAAAATAAACCAGTGTTTTTTTTTGAGGGGTGGTATATGTGTGTGTGTGTAAGTGATGCCCTAGAAGAGCTTTATAGAGCAAAACACGGGATAAATCAGGAAAAGGAAACCTTCTAAACAACTCTACCAAAGGTCCGGGAGACTATTCATTACTTTCCGTTTATTCAACAAACGTTTACTGAATACCAGGTACTGTTCTAGAACAGTAGAGATACAGCTGTGAACAAAACAGACAAAAATCCTCCTTGCAGCTTATATTCTATTGGGAAGCTATATTCAAATTCTCAGACTGATTATTTATGTTTTTTTTTTCAGATTTTCATGTAATATTTAATTAGCCAGTAATTTAAAAAGTCAGATCTTGGCAAAAGAGGGAAGGCTCCATAAAGCATTTTTTGAAACTAACATAACCCTGACATAAAATCTTGCCAAATATAGCACAGAGAATTTAAAGACTGATTCTCTTAAAATGAAAAAAATCTAAAATAAAGCACTAAGCAAATAAAATATGGACAATATTTAAAAAATAATATCACCAAATATAATTTATTTCAGAATGTTAGGATGACAACATTAGGAAATCTCTTAGTATATCATTTCCATAGGTAAAAAAAAAAAGACGATATTATAAGACTATCTCAATAGACGCCCAAAAGAGGCATTTACTAAATTTCAACACCCATTTCTGGATTAACAAACTAAACATTAATTTTTTAAAAACCTGGGCATGAAAGAATAGGTCCTTAATATTAGGATATTGAGATGAAAACAATAACCAACAACATCTGTAACAGTGACACACTGGAGACATTATAATCAACATCAAGAAAAAGACAACTGTGCTCCATCACTATAATCATTTAATAATGCTATAGAAATTCCAGTGAATGCAGTAAGAAATATCTGCATAGAAAATCTAAAAGATTCTACATAAAAAATCTTAGATCTAATGAGTTTAGTAAAGTGCCTGGATGCAAAGTAAATGAACAGATTAAAGAGCTTTCTTATATACTGGTAATAACTAGTTAGAAAATATAGTAGGAAAACAAGACCACTTACAATGACAATATAATATACAAAATACCCAGAAAAAAAATTGGCTGAAGGAAATTATAAAACTTTACTGGGAGAGATACAAGATTTACATAAATGTAGAAGAATAACATGTTCCTGGATAGGAAGACTAAACAATATAAACATGCCAAGTTTTGAAAAATTCAGATGTAATTTTACTGTAATTCAGATCAAAATCTCAAGAGGATTTTTGAAACTTGAGAAAATGCTTTTAACATTCATCTGGAAGTTTTAAAATATAAGACAGCCAAGAAATTTTTGAAGAACAAAAATAAAGAGAAGATACTTGCTTATATAAAAATGTATTAAAGAAACACTTTTTAAAACAATGTGGTGTTAGAACGGGAATATGTCGACATGGAAAGAGACTGGAAATCTCAGAACACAGATGAATATTCTAGTAGAAAATTGGTAAGAACATAAAAAAAGAAGTAAAACAATTGACAAAAAATTATAATAATAATAATGCTCAGTCTAATTAGCAATCAAAGAAATAAAAGTTAAAGTGAGGTGTATATGTTGATATGTGACTAATATTTTATTAGTCACTAATAATTTTAAAGAAACTAATCCTCGATGATAAATGTGGATACTCATTCTTCTTTATCCATTCATGGTTGTTTTCATATCTTGGCTATTGTATATAATGTTGCAGTGAACATAGGGGTGCATATTGCAAATCAAACCCACAATGAGATATCACCTCATATCTGTCAGAATGGCTATCATCAAAGAAACAACAAATACTGACAATAATTGGAGAGAAGGGAACCCTCACGCACTGTTGATAAGAATGTAAATTGGTGCAGATACTATGGGAAACAATATGGAGGGGCTTCAAAAAATTAAGACTAGAGGTACTATATGATCTTTCATATGTTTATTGACTATTCATATTCCTCCTCTGTGAATTACTTGTCCATATTCTTTGACCATCTTTTAACAAGTGTTTTTAAAAAACAAATATATAGGAGTTTTTTGTGGATTCTTGACCCCCGCCAACCTGGTATTGGTTATACATGTTGGAAATGTCTTCTCCCAGTTGTATCTTCTAATTTTACCTTGTCTTTTGTCATATGGAAATTTAAATTTTTGCATACTCAAATTTTGACATTTTACTGTATAGTTTTAGCTTTGGGTTCTTGTATGAGAAAGCCATTGACACCCACAAATCATACAGATAATCCTCTATATTTTCTCCAATAGTTTTTTTTTCATATTTGGTTTTTACATCCACTTGGAATTGATTTTTATTATTATGTGATGTTGGGTTCCAATTTTATTTTTCTTCATATATACTCAATTGAACCAACACCATTTATTGGAAAGCTTGTATTCTAATTTTAACAACATCTCTATTATATGCTGATTTTTCATATATGTACAAATGTATGCATATACACTTGGCTTCATTTCAGTTTCATTAGTCTAAAGGTTCCATCAGTATCACGCTGTTTTAATTACTATAGTTGTATAGTAAATTCTCACGTGTAGTATTTTTGTGATTATTTAATTCTAAATATATAACCATTTCCTTTATGATTTCTTCTTTGAACCATTGATTAAGAAAAAAAGTTCTTTTTTTTTTACAAATCTGTGCCTTCATCGTGGTTTTCATTTATTTCTATAATCTCTATAATCATTTTAGATATTTACAGTCGCTTTTCTATTGTTCTATTACTGTATTGTGTTTGGAGAATGAAATCAGTCATTTAGCATAGGTTTTCTTTATGGCCTAGTAATTTTTTAAATGAAACTTTAAACTTTAGAATAGCTATACATTCATAGAAAAATTGCAAAGCTAGTACAAAGAGTTCACATATATCCGTACCCCTATTATTAACATCTTACATTAGTATGGTAAATCTGCCACAATCAATGAACAAATATTGGTACATTATTTTAAACCAAACTCCATATTTTATTCAGATTTCCTCAGTTTGTTTTTTTTTAATCTAATGTTCTTTTTCTATTCTAGGATCACATCCAGGAAGTACAATACATTTAGCTATCATGTCTCCTTATGCTCCTCTAGGCTCTCAGGTATTTTGTAGAATGTCCCTTAATTGCGGTTTCTACTGGTGTCCTTATTTTACCATTCTGAGTGAAATATTGAACTAGTACCTCCCTTTATGTCCCTTTTCCCTCCCTGTTTTGCAATATAGTTGTCTTAAATATTTCTTCTACATACATTTAAAACCACATCAAACAGTTTTACTTTTTTTTTTAAACCATCAAATATAATTTAGAAAACTCAGGAGAAGAAGAAAAGCATATTGTATTCACCAATATTTTTGCTTGCCATGCTCTTTCTTACTTCCTGATGTTCCAAGGTTCTTTCTTTTATCATTTCCCTTTGTTTTAGAGGAACCCTTTTAGCCATTCTTTTACAGTATGTTTGTTGGCAAGAAATTCTCTTAGTTTTTCTCTCATTTGAGAATGTCTTGATTTTCCCTTTATTACTGAAGGGTATTTTTGCTGGATATACATTTATGGGGTTGCCAATTTTTTCCTTTTAGTTAATTCAACATCTCTGTCTATCCTCTTGGACTTGGCATTTACTGATTGTCTATTCTTGTTCTGTTTGGGATCATCCAGCTTCTTAGTATGATGAGTGACTTTCTATTGAAATTTGGACATTTTCATATTATAAGATTCTGGATAGCACTGAAACCTTCAGGATTTTTTGCTGATTTTCTCTTTTCTCTGACAATGCTCTGGCAGTGAAAGAAGAGATGCTGCCTCATTACTGTCAGTTTGAGTAGAAGTAAAGATTCCCAACTTAGCTTCCATTGACATCTGAGTGTTGAAGAAGGGTGAACTCATTTCTGCTGTTAGGAGTGGACTTCCAGCTCCCCACATGGTCTCCACTGACACCGTGGTAGGGGTGACTTCACTGCCTCTCCGTAATGGTAAAAGTCCTGACTCTCCACTAGACCTCCTTTGACACAACCTCAGCAGGGAGGGAATACAGCATCTCATTAATGGTGGGTGGGAAGTAAGCTCAGGACCCCTATGTAGTAACCACTGATGCCATGGGAATGGGATTCGTTGCAGGGATTGGTGTTGAAAGTCCCTGTTTTCTATTTGACTTTCTCTGAGCCACCTAATCAGGGGTGTTGGAGAGCTTTATTACAGCCTTGTGAGTGTAGATGTCTAGGTTCCCCATTTGGCCTTTGCCATCATGGGTAGGGGTCGGGCCACATTTTTTTCTGTGGTGTCTTAGTGTAGTATTTAGGTTCTAAGATGAGGATCAGAGCTCACTGTTTCTATTGTCTGGAAGGCACAGTTTCTACAAAACGTCAGATGATGTTTTAGACACATACATTCTACAGGTTTTGCACAGTTCATTATTTTTTCCATGAAAGCCTGCTCTGGACAGAAGAGGTTAAGGTGGATCCAATGAAGATATGGTGAAAGCCCTGACCGAAGTCACATAAATTTGAAAGGAACTGCTGTCCTCTGGTCTCCACATTAATCTAGCCCGGTAACTATTGGAAGATACACTGAATGTGAAAAGTGGTTTAAAATATGGGTATTTTTTGTTTGTTTTTTTGTCCATTTTTTTTAGAATATTTTGTTTTATACAGCAGGTTCTTATTAGTTATCTATTTTATACATATTAGTGCATATATGTCAATCCCAATCTCCCTATTCATCCCACCACCACCACCACCACCCACCCCCCCACTTTTCCCCCTTGGTGTCCATGTGTTTGTTCTCTACATCTGTGTCTCTATTTCTGCCTTGCACACCAGTTCATCTGTACCATATTTCTAGATTTCAAATATATGCGTTAATATACAATATTTGTTTTTCCCTTTCTGACTTACTTCACTCTGTATGACAGTCTCCAGGTCCATCCACCTCACTACAAATAACTCTATTTCATTTCTTTTTATGGCTGAGTAATACTCCATTGTATATATGTACCACACCTTCTTCATCCATTCTTTTGTCGATGGGCATTTAGGTTGCTTCCATGACCTGGCTATTGTAAATAGTGCTGCAATGAACATTGTGGTACATGTCTCTTTTTTAATTATGGTGTTCTCAGGGTACATGCCCAGTAGTGGGACTGCTGGGTCATATGGTAGTTCTGTTTTTAGTTTTTAAAGGAACCTCCATGCTGTTCTCCATAGGGGTTGTATCAATTCACATTCCCACCAACAGTGCAAGAGTGTTCCTTTTTCTCCACACCCTCTCCAGCATTTATTGTTTGTAGATTTTTTGATGATGGCCATTCTGACTGGTGTGAGGTGATACCTCACTGTAGTTTGGATTTGCATTTCTCTAATGATTAGTGATGTTGAGCATTCTTTCATGTGTTTGTTGGCAATCTGTCTATCTTCTTTGGAGAAATGTCTGTTTTGGTCTTCTGCCCATTTCTGGATTAGATTGTTTGTTTTTTTGATATTGAGTTGCGTGAGCTGCTTGTAAATTTTGGAGATTAATCCTTTGCCAGTTGCTTTGTTTGCAAATATTTTCTCCCATTCTGAGGGTTGTCTTTTCATCTTGTTTATGGTTTCCTTTGCTGTGCAAAAGCTTTGAAGTTTCATTAGGTCCCATGTGTTTATTTTTATTTCCATTTCTCTAGGAGGTGGGTCATAAAGGATCTTGCTGTGATTTATGTCATAGAGTGTTCTGCCTAGGTTTTCCTCTAAGAGTTTTATAATGTCTGGACTTACATTTAGGTCTTTAATCTATTTGGATTTATTTTTGTGTACAGTGTTAGGAAGTGTTCTAATTTCATTCTTTTACATGTAGCTGTCCAGTTTTCCGAGCACCACTTATTGAAGAGGTTGTCTTTTCTCCATTGTATATTCTTGCCTCCTTTATCAAAGATAAGGTGACCATATATGTGTGGGTTTATCTCTGGGCTTTCTATCCTGTTTCACTGATCTATATTTCTGTTTTTGTGCCAGTACCATACTGTCTTGATTACTGTAGCTTTGTAGTATAGTCTGAAGTCTGGGAGCCTGATTCCTCCAGCTCTGTTTGTCTTTCTTTTGTGTTTCCATACAAATTGTGAAAATTTTTTGTTCTAGTTCTGTGAAAAATGCCATTGGTAGTTTGATAAGTATTGCATTGAACCTGTAGATTGCTTTGGGTAGTAGAGTCATTTTCACAATGTTGATTCTTCCAATCCAAGAACATGGTATATCTCCCCGTCTGTTTGTATCATCTTTAATTTCTTTCATCAGTGTCTTATAGTTTTCTGCATACAGGTCTTTTGTCTCCTTAGGTAGGTTTATTCCTAGGTATTTTATTCTTTTTTTTTGAAATGGTAAATGGGAGTGTTTCCTTAATTTCTCTTTCAGATTTTTCATCCTTAGTATATAGGAATGCCAGAGATTTCTGTGCATTAATTTTGTATCCTGCTGCTTTACCAAATTTATTGATTAACTCTAGTAGTTTTCTGGTAGCCTCTTTAGGATTCTCTATGTATAGTATCATGTCATTTGCAAACAGTGACCATTTACTTCTTCTTTTACAAATTAGATTCCTTTTATTTCTTTTTCTTCTCTGATTGCTGTGGCTAAAACTTCCAAAACTATGTTGAATAATAGTGGTGAGAGTGGTTATAAGCAAAGCATCTGTCTAGTTTGTCACATGATTTGAGGGATTCAATGGTAATTATCCCTAAATATTTCTTCCATGGATATAGGCGTAGTATTTAAAATTTCCATATTATATTTACATACAGGCTATTGAAGGCTTATTTAAAAATGTACATTTTTCTGAACAAGGTAAAATTCTGAGGACATTGTTAGGTAGTAAAATATTATGAAAAAATTTTTCTGTCCCCTAAAACCTTGATATTCAGAGTGCTGTCCCCAAACAAGCACGTGTGGGCTTCACCAAGGAGCTCGTTAGAATTGTAGGCCCCAACCCAGCCCTACTGTATAAGAATTAGCATTATAACAAGATACCAGTGAGTCATATGCACATTAAAGTTTGAGAAGCACTTATCTGAATGACTTCTGGAGAAATGGGATACCTTTTGAGATGAGAAAGTGGTTCAAGTCTGGGCAGGAAAGAAGACAATTACCATAGTAGAGGGAGTGAACATTCAGATGAGAGCAGGAAGACAAATACCAAGGAGAAAAGACAGAAAGAGGGTTGCAGAAGGGACATGCAACCTATTTCCCAACCCCTAAAGGGATGTATCCTTCAGGACAAAGAGAATTAGTAAACTGAAGAAGGAAAAAGAAAAAACAGTGAGAATGACAGAGAGAGTGCTCCAAGTGCTACAGGGACAATTTTCATTTTTATTTAAATCTTTATCAGTTCAAAAGAACAATTTCTTGTAGGCTAGTAAAACATCCTAGAGGCCTTGGAACCATGAGCAAATTTACATGTTAGTTCACGTTCATCCTACAAAGCATAAAATGCCTGATAACTTCTGGTACATAAATCTAAGACATATTCTACTCTAAAGCCTTATTCCTGAAAACCCATTGGCTTTGAGCCCACTTATGAAAAGGTACTTGATTTCATCCAGTCAATGAGATCTATGTCTTTGTATAAATCAAAATCTTTCTGAAGTTTTAATAATTATTCCACTAATTGTAATGCATGGTCATTTATTTTTTCTTTTTTGAATTTTAGTCCACAACGTGAATTAATTCATCGGATGAGAACACAAGTTAAAAATAACCAAACTTTGGCTGTGACCTCTGGAAGGAAGTGCCAAGAAGTTTCTGCTCCAATGCTGTTTTCTCAATGATTCACAGCATGGCATCAGCAGCATTCCTTCTGGAGAAGGCATATCATCTCGTTTGTTGTTTGAAAAATGGATGAATTAGAAGTCAGACTGTGAGGTAAAATTGAGTGAATGACAAAAAGGACTTGGGACTTTTTTATTAATGAAAATAGTGTATATTGAAGCCATATGAGTTCATATATCCATATGTCTAATACCTATAGCTATATTTACTTTTATGAAAAACATTGGTTGGTAATGTATATTTTAATAGCTTTTGTAGTTAAGGAGGAGATGTTCTGATAGCAGTATATTCACAGGTAATCTTACTCTTTGCAGAATAGTAAAACTTGTTTCACTTTTTCAGCAAATATACCCTGTATCCCTTGCTTTACCCAAAGAACTAAGCTAAGCATTATGGTGGTTACAGATTGTCTTAGAAAAAGACTTTATGCGATTATGGTCTAGTAGAGGAGACAAGACATTCTAATACAATGCATAAGTGCTATAAACAAAATGTTTCTGGAGCTCTCAAGAGAGTGGGAAATCAATTCCAGCTTAGGAGAAGTCCCAAAGCCCAATAGAGGAAGTGGCCTTGGAATAAAACCTTCAAAAACAAGGATTGTAATTGGCAGACGTGTGAGGCGAATGCATTCTAAGCAGAGAGAACAGTACAGTATATACAAATAAACAGGAAAGGCAGATGGTATTTAAGGAATTGCTATAGTCTTGTTTATGTGTAGTGCAGCAGAAGGAGATAGGACTGGGAAGGTGTGTTGAGAAGATGGTTTTCAAACAATTCTACACATCAAAATCTTCTGGAGAGCTTTTGGTAATATCAAATTCCTGGGCCCCATCCTAAGAGTTTTTGATTCAAGAGGTCTGGGATGGGGATCCCAGAAAGTTTTCTATTGGAAAAGGTCTCCCAGGTGATCCGAGGCCCACTGTGTTGAAATCACGGAGTTAGGGACAGATTGCAAAGGTAGACACTGAGGTAATTTAAGAAACATTACTCTGGCCTCAATGATTAAAAGGGAGTGGAGAGTGGAAAGGGTACAGGCAGGACCAAAGATTGAACACCGAGGTAATAGTCCAGTTGTAAGACAATAGCCAATAACTGGGCAGCAACAATGGAAATATAAAGAAAAGCCAAGATGTGTGAGATATTGCTCTGAAGGATAGGATATAGGGACTGAATGGGGGTAAGAGAAGTCCAGGAAGAAGGTTAGATCAATGATGATTGTGAAATTCAAGTTTAGGTGACTGAATGAACAGGAATACCATTATCCAGCTTAGAATATAAAAATTAATTGATGCTTAACGTGTCACTTATGTGTCATTGTGAAGAGATAACCTAATAAAAAGCATTTCTTGACACCCATGACTTTAGGTTAATCTCCCTGTTATACAGTTTCATAGCACCCTGTACCTTTCCTTGTAGCATGTCTTAAAGTGTAATTTCATATTAATTTGCATGGCACTTTGATTAATATCTACGTGTCCTATTAGACCACCAAGTCCATGAGGGCAGGGAAACACGATACCTGGAAAATCATAGGAACTCAGTACATTTTTAGTTGATTCAATTTTTCTACATGAGTGGTTGAATAGACACAAAAAAAATGAACTTTTCAGTAACTCATTAAGATTAGTAGTATATATTACTGGTACAAAAATATTTACATATGAAGGATTAAATGGTAACCGCACATATTTTTATTCCAAGTATTTCATAATACATAATGGTAAAATTATGCATTTTCTCTCAAGTTAGGGGGACAAAAAATTGAGTAAACTAGTTTTGATGAAAGACTCTTTAGATGAGTTTATGTATGCTTACTTGAACAAGAAAAATTCCAAACATTTTAGAAGCTCCATCTATCTGTTTTGTTATTGTAAGAAAGGTATGTGCACAATTATAAAAGCACAGATTTGCTTTTATAATTCAAGGTCATAGCATATGATTCTATGTGAATTTTGGAAATTCCAGGTTGCCTTTTTATAAAATAAAACAAAATTACATAATGAACCCACTCTCCATTAAACCATAAGGATTTGGGTCTGTACACTACTGCATCCTGCATGATCTAAAATAAAAATAACCCAGAGGAAATTTACAGAGATAAAGTTCTTTTTTTGTTCAAGATCTGCCCAATCTTCTGTGTTACTTTTTTTTTGTGTGGTACGCGGGCCTCTCACTGTTGTGGCCTCTCCGTTGCGGAGCACAGGCTCTGGATGCGCAGGCTCAGCGGCCATGGCCCACGGGCCCAGCCGCTCCGCGGCATGTGGGATCTTCCCGGACCGGGGCACGAACCCGTGTCCCCTGCATCGGCAGGCGGACTCTCAACCCCTGCGCCACCAGGGAAGCCCCCTGTCTTACTTTTGAATAATAATGCTCCATTGATCTTCTTCCTCATTTTACTCAGAAGAAATGGAAGCTAAAAGGATTAAAAGACTTGATGAAGATTCTACATTTAGTTAGTGCCAGAACTAGACAATTAGGGATAATATTTATTGAATGTGTCTTGTATGTGACAACACTTTAAACATATTTCTATTTAAATGTCACAACTCCACTACATGATAGATGCTACCCCATTTTTATAGACAAAATATTGAGGCTCAGGATAATGCACTTTTTTTTTAACATCTTTATTGGGGTATAATTGCTTTACAATGGTGTGTTAGTTTCTGCTTTATAACAAAGTGAATCAGTCATACATAAACATATGTTCCCATATGTCTTCCCTCTTGCGTCTCCCTCCCTCCCACCCTCCCTATCCCACCCCTCCAGGAGGATAATGCACTTTTCCTATGCTATATAGTAAGTTGTGGAGTGTTGATCTATTTGATTTCAAACCCCATGATTTTTTCCCCACAATGCTTTATTTTCAATTAAATAGCAAAACTAGAATTAAATAAACCAGGCGCTGCATTGTAGAGCCAGTAATATTTTATAATTATGATTATTTGGCAAATTAAGGCAACAGACCAGGTAGAATGGCAAAAATAAGCTACCTCTATTTATATTATAATTACAGTATTCTCCCTTATCCAGAAATCACTTATCCAGAAATAATTAGTTATATGAAAAAGGTCAAAAAGCTAACAAAATTAACATTTGTACGATTTTTAAAATTGAAATATAGTTGATGCACAATATTACATGAGTTTCAGGTGTACTATATAGTGACTTGACATTTACATACATTATGAAATGATCACCATGATAAGTCTAGTAACCATCTGCCCCATACAAAGTTATTACAATATTATTGACCATATTCCTTATGCTGTATATTACCTCCCTGTGGCTTGTTTATTTTATAACTGGAGGTTTGTACTTCTTCATTCCCTTGACCTATTTTACCCCACCACCCCTCTCCCTTCTGGCAACCACCCTTTTGTTCTCTGTATCTGTGAGTTTGTTTTCATTTTGTTTTGTTTGTTTTGTTTTTTAGAATCCACAGTACTTGTCTCTCTATATATATCATACATATATGACATATATATGAGACATACTTTCTATAAATATAAAGATATATATATATCTTTATCCAGTCACCTAAACCCCAGGCTTCTTTACAGCATGCTGTGTCCTAATTCTGCTGATTTCCACTACAGTGTTCCATACTGATATCTTTCTGGGAAACACAGAACAATTTCAGCAGGAACATTTTCATCCAACTGTAAGCAGAATGAGAACTTATGTGATTATTGGCAAGGTTGAGGAGATAATGCAGGTGTCATCTGAGTGACATGTAGCACTGACTCAGCAAGACCAGACCTAAAAGAGGCAGAAAAATGTAGCTCTGGGTAGACAGAGCATAGCAAGAATCATCATACAATTAGGGAAAGGTAGACTGGAAGTTGACAGATGAGTTGGAAAAGGGCAATTGTGATTTACCAAGGATGACTTGGTCTTCTTTGTAATTTTTGTCCTGTTCTTTTTTTCCAGATTCTTTTCTTTTTTTAATTGTTGTGAAATATACAACATGAAATTCACCATTTCAAATTGTAAAATTCAACGGTGTTTAGTACATTCACAATGTTGTGCAACCAACACTACTCTCTAGTTCTAGAACTTCATCATCTTAAAAGAAAAATTCATACCCATTAAGCATAGATTCCTTTCTTTTTAAAGTGAAGTTAGAGAGCAGCAGTTCAGGCTGGGATAAAAGCACTTAGCTGTAAAATAGCAAGCTTTCTGCTGAGAAAATATCAGGTCCATCTCCAAGTTTCCCAGTCATTCAGTTTCTTCCCTCTGCTGCAATGTTCAGGGTGGAACTATCTCTTGAAATCCAGCCCTTAGATCAAAGGCAGCTATCAGAGAAACCATTCTCTCTGGTCAGTCCATAGGCATAGACTGACAGCTGGAATTTAATAAACCAAGTTGGTTACACACTCATTCTTGTCGTGAACAAAGAGAATACCGTTCAGAACATGATATGAGACTCCGTTGGGACAGTGCACTTTGGTCATTAAGACCTCCCTTACCACCCATGCACATAAAAACCCTGACAAAACTTGGTATGTGTGGGTAGGGGTGAGGAGGAATCTTTTGTAGTTATTGCTTCAAAGGAGAGAAGAGAAGTTTGTGATAAAATGTTAGCACATGATTTAGTGTTTCTAGACGAAAAGAAATAAGGAAAGCACCTAAAATGTTGAAGAAATATTGCACAGCAGTGTACAAGAGGAACAAATGGAATGAAGACAGCATTGAATGAGGAAAGCTGAGGCGTTAGAGCTTAAGCCTTATAAAAGCTTTATATAATGGAAGCTACAACATAGTTCACTGGAAGGTTTCTTGAATGGAACAGAGCAATCCAGCCTCCAACTGAAAGAGAAAAAGAAACTGATAATTGATTTTCTTCCCCAACAAGCAATGCTCCATTCACAGTAACTGGGCAGGGTATTGTCTGCAGAAACCCACCAGATGGTCTGAGGAGAGAGAGAGAATAAGCAAGATGATATGAGGGAATACAAATCAGTCACTTTTATTGCAGCATTGCTTAGAGTTTGATGGGAATGGCAGACGGCAAGTTTTTTAGTATGCATTTGATATCTTTCTTTTGGGAGCCAATTTATTTTGATATTTTACCTCAAACATCAAAATGATACACAGAACTGCAAGCTCTCAGCAGGCTTCCTTAGCTTGTCCCCAGAATGGGGTCAGATTCAATCTCCCAGCCTCTCAGGTTACAACTCATTAGAAGGGAGAACAAGACGACTAACAATTTGAGACAAATGGACCAAATATTTAAAAAGAATATTCAACCATTCTGCATACACTTCTTGGAACGTTTCAGTAGGCAGAGGAGAGAATAATTTTGACTTTAACATGGCTTTAATACACTTTTCCTAATGGACAAAATAGTCTTAAATATTCTGCTTTTAGAATACCAGCAAGGAATGTATTTATATCTTCCCAGAAAGAATCATGATATAGGAATTGAGGTAGTCCTCAACTAAAGAAAATGGGTGGGCTCCAATATTTCATTGTATGTTGGTTGCTTAGAATTTGTAATACGTTTTTCTTTAAAGACAATTTCCAAAATAAATACACAGGTCAACTTCCAAGCCCGGACTGTAACGCAAAACTAAGTGTGAGGTCCTGGTTTTGGGTCATGAAATAAAGGAATGAGATATGGGAGGAAAAATAAGAAATTTTTTTACCCTCTTTCCAGGGTGAATGATCAGTTCAAGGTAAAATTTTAAAACAAGCAAGTTTGGTCTTTGATTTGGGGCACATACCAGTGTCTTCAGAGCCACATAAAACTCAATGCCCTCAGGCTGCCCTGCATAGCCCTCTGCCCACTACTGTGGGATTCCAAACAGGCCTGATCTGCTTCTTAAAATGCTGCAGGATCCAACAGTATCTATTTTGTTTGCCTCTAATAAAACTGCCATAATTTCCTTTCAGATAATTCATTTTATATCCCAATGTTAAGAGGAAAACAATCTGCTTTGTCTCTTTTAATGCGTGGATGATCAATGATCCCTTTTTTATTGGCATCGATGCTTAAATTGCTCAAAGAGAATTTGTGTTAATCCAAAAATATCACTAATTAACAGACTTCCTTTGTGTTAATAACATGAGGTGAAACTATTCAAGCAGTGCAGGCAGAATTTTTTTCCAAGCCGGAGGCCACCAAACAGGTTAGTTATTCCTGAATGGTTCTCTCTCTCAGGAGACATTTTCTCTAAGATGTTTCTGATTTTTAGCTTCTTCCTCTTTTATTATTTTTGTGTTAACAACAACAACAGAATACCTTTTTACAGTGACATAGTGACTCCTGAGGCAGCGTTGGTGATGATTCAGTATCAGGGATTTTAGCAGAGATGAAGCAGGGACAGGAATAGCAATCCTGATTTGTGAGGTATAGGTGTTTTAAAGTGGAGAAATTGACTGAAATCCCCTCTTATGATCAAATTCACTAGTCTTCAAATACTAGTTTTCAGTTCACTCTTGTCTACAGCCCAATGAATCATCAGCAGTACAAAAATAGTACACACAGGGGGCTTCCCTGGTGGCGCAGTGGTTGACACGGGTTCGTGCCCCGGTCCGGGAAGATCCCACATGCCGCGGAGCGGCTGGACCTGTGAGCCATGGCCGCTGAGCCTGCGCGTCCGGAGCCTGTGCTCCGCAACGGGGGAGGCCACAACAGTGAGAGGCCCGCGTACCGAAAAAAAAAAAAAAAAAAAAAAAATAGTACACACAGCATTTGACAATAATAAACTGTAAGATGGTAGAATAACTTACTGTACATCTTGTGTGAAAGAGTTGTTTTTCCTCCATGGGGTGATTTTTGCTGTGATGCGCTGGGGAAAGTCATGAATAGGCAACATAAACATTAGCACCTAAAAACTAAATTGCAAGGCTAACACAGATTTCATTCACGGTATGTGTTACTGAGCAACACAACTTGAAAGTTTATTAAAAAAAAAAAAAAAAAGATGAGTGAGCCATTACAATTTCTAAGAAAACACGATTGAAATTCATTTACTTACTGTCCTAACCCTCGCCAAATCTTCAAAATTTCTGTATCAAATAAAAAGTATAGATGAAGAATAACAAGCAAGTATAAATTTACCTCTCTGGGAAGCATCAACCAGGCAATAGACAGGCCAGAGAAGTAGATGATATCTCAGAAAGTAAGCAGTAATGAAAGTATTCTCTTCACGGACCAATAGATTTATTCACTGTGAACTCATCGGTTCCCTAAGCATGGCCAGTTTGGGAGAGAGTCCCATCCCAAATGGCTGTCCTCTGAGGACAATTCCAGCTAACGTGTAGTAGATATTTCCCATCACTTTTCAATGACACATTTCTGGAGATTCCAAACCTACAGAAGTAATCTTGCTAATAATGGATAAAATATATCGTGTATTAATTATGTGCTGGGTTTGGTGGCAATTATTTTACACACGTTATCTCATTTAATTCTCATAACTCTATGTGATAAACATTTTAACATCTTCATTTTACAGATGAGAAAAATGAGACAGTGAGATCGTGTCTTCCCGAGGTTACACAGCTAGTAAGTGGTGGAATAGAGATTTGGAACCCAGATATGCCAGAGCAAATCCATGCTCTAAATCCATGGTCTTAAAAGTGGGTACACGCATGCTAGCAAGTGTACAAGAAGATTCACTTGGGTGCTGGAAGTTAGTAATAAATTGTGTATTTAAGAAAAAACAAAAAATGAAAGTTTACCAAAATTTAGTATTATAGGTTGACACAGGCACCTTCACTAGATCTGCATGTCAGATGGTCAAATACTACATGTGGTACATGACATTTTAGGGAAGTGCAGACATTTCATTATGCAGAGGGGAAGGCAGTGGTGTCCTGTTGCTTTTGGCATATTGCCACATGTAACAATCCGTGTGCTCATTTTAGTGCATTTATGGATTACATTGTGCACTTCTGAATGGAAAATTATGTATTTATTTAAGAAAACATTGATTATAGGTAATACCAATATGTAAGCACGAACGAACAAAAAAAGATGGGGCAGTTCCCTCTGGGGCATTATTTAACATATAAGTGAACTTGTCTACTATAGCATGTTTGTAAAATCATATATTTTTGCCTTATTGTCTTTACTTATTTATCTCTTGGAGGTTGGTTTCCTGGGTTTCCAACCCTATGAAGCACTTACCAGCTGATTTTCTTCAGCAATTGTGAGATAATTGGATATGATTGGTACATTAATACTTTTGTGTTACTATATCAAATATATTTTAAAACATAATCTAGGTCATGTGTATTAATTTCCCTCCGTCACACATGACAATAGAACCTCTTGAGCCAATTTCATCTAATAGCGTTGGTGCTGTCATACACCTGGTGGCAGCTCCTTGAATTGCAGCAAAGATGTAGAGAAGAAATGCCTGGGTCACCAAAACAGAGGAGGAAGAGAATTCTAAAAAGGAAGGAAGACAAATGAAAAAACAAGATACAATATAGTTTATATTTACCATTTATAAACTCAATGACTTTTTTTTTTTTTTTTTTGCGGTATGCGGGCCTCTCACTGCCGTGGCCTCTCCCGTTGCAGAGCACAGGCTCCAGACGTGCGGGCTCAGCGGCCATGGCTCACGGGCCCAGCCGCTCTGCGGCACGTGGGATCTTCCCGGACCGGGGCACGAACCTGAGTCCCCTGCATCGGCAGGCGGACTCTCAACCACTGCGCCACCAGGGAAGCCCTCGATGACTTTTTATAAAAGCTATACAAGTAATTCCGAAAGTAAGTTGACTCAAACTGCAAGAACACAATTAATATTTACAAACTATTTAGAATTATTTTATAAACTAGAAATAAGGAGCTTTAGGGAATTCCCCGATGGTCAGGCAGTTAGGACTTGATGCTCCCACCCCGATTCCTGGTCTGTGAGGCATGGCCAAAAAAAAAAAAAAGAAAAGAAAGAAGAGATTTAGTGTTAAAAGAAAATGGCAGGGTATTGGCAGTGAATACTTAGTTTAGATTTATTTTATATTACAGCTGGAGTCTTTTCAAGGAGTACATAGATTCAAGAATATGTTTTAATCCCTGTAAATAAATAGAACTACTGCACTGTGAAATGACTCAGCAAATTGAAAAGTTCCGTACAATTTTTTTATTAGCTATAATGAGAGATTTTTATTATCTGTTAGGATCCATAAAACCTTGCCCTAAAATCACATGTCATTTTGAGAGTAATCTCAGCTCGGATAGGACCAGAGCATGTGTGTGTGTGTGTGACTCGGGGAGGGAGTCGAATTCCTAGTTGAAAGGATTGATAAGAGGGGCAAGAGATACACATACGTATAGAGAAGGGATAGTTCAGGGAGCTGAGATGCATCTTAAAGGAAAGAGGCAAGTTCAAGGATATTCCATACTGAGGCTGTGCATGCCCCTGAGTTGAGGAGTTTTTCTGAAATGATGGGGGGGGGGGTGGGTGGAGGGGGGGTGGTGAGAGGCAGATACTCAGGAAGGACAACATTTCCTCAAGTAGGAGATGAGATAAATAGCTTAGGCTGCCACGTAGAAATAGAAGTACATGATCAAGAGAGGACAGTGTGAACCCACATAGGAGGCTGAAAGGGAAATCTCGAACAAGAACCAAGTATTAAAAGCAGGAAATGTTGAGTAAGTATTTACACTAAGTCAATTGAGCATAAATGATGAGATTTGTACCTGTAATTTGACTATTCCATAGATAGTCTGCATCCTGAGATTCCCTGTCCTCTAGTAAAAGATGTCATAGACATTTACTTAGACATGATGTAAAAAACACTGGTGGGCACTGTGGAGTTTCAACTGAAAAGGTTTTCATTGGAGGATATATTGTTTTAATACTTGTGAAATTAGGAAAGGGAAAGCTATGAATCCTAAGGATGTTGTTTTTGGAAAAGAAATGGAAAAAAATCGTACATATTCTTCAGATGGTAGAAGCAGAAAGGTACCTACTATTTTTCATTCTCTCTGTATATAGTGTATTCTTGAATTTTGTAGGAGATGTAACTGGTTTACTGTTCGCAATCAGTCTGATCTTGGTGGGTTACAATTATGGAACTTTTGTTCTCTCTCATCATTGCTCCCAACTATGCTACTTCTGATATCCCTTCTATAATAGGTGACAAATACCTTAACACTACCTTGACCAGATGCCATAGCTTTCTGGTCACTGGCCAATTTCAGTTATTTTAATAAGTTATCTAATTTGAATACTCCAATATTGAATCTCATATTGGATTCAGTTCTTTCCTCAGAATGATATCAGGAGACATCTCTCCACCACTGACAGGAAACCCGACCTCTTCCTCTTCAAGCAAAACTCTTATAGGAGGGACTTCCCTGGTGGTCCAGGGTTAAGAATCTACCTTCCAATGCAGGGAACACAGATTCGATCCCTGGTGGGGGAACTAAGATCCCACATGCCGCGGGGGCAACTAAGCCTGCACGCTGCAAGGAAGAGCTTGCGCGCCACAAAGAAAGATCCCGCCACAATGAAAAATCCCACGTGCCACAACTAAGACACGACACAGCCAAGCAAAAAAACAAAACAAAAAAGACTCCTATAGGATTGGGAGATAGAAGGAAGAATAAGAGAGATTGCAGGGATCATCTTACATAACTAGTCTTCTGTCAGCTGCTGGTGACTTTTGCTAATATGTCGTCATTGATGGAGTAACAGGATTTTTGAGGCTCTGTTACAGTAATAAACAACTCTAAAATCTCAGTGCCTTGCAAAAAAAAACCCCTTTTTCATTAATCTTACAAAGTCTTCTGGAGTCTAGGTGACTCTTCAGCTCATATGCCTCCATATGTTGTCTCAGCATTCCAGGATGCTTCAGTCAACATAGCATCTCATCAATAAATGCTTCCACAATCACTGCAGTGGGCAAAAGTAGGCTGTAGCACCAAACACTGGCAATTAAATCCTTCAATATAGAAGTGATGCATGCTACTTCTGCCCACATTTCATTGGTCAATGCAGTTCACACCTCATGGCCACACCACACAGCTTCAATGGGCAATCGCTCCATGTGTACAGAGATAAAAAGGCTTTGAATATTGGTAAATAATGGTAATGCTTACCACAGACGTTTTTGTTGTTTTTTCTTTTGGTTTTGTGGAGGTTGGGGCAGTGTACAGAGTACAGTGTAATCTCAGTGAGCCTCCTACTTGGCTGATATGTTATAGAGTCACATCCCAAGCCCTTCTCTGATTGAGATGTTTCCTCACTTTTTGGCTGCCTAGGTAGCCCCACTGCAGCTGTCCCTCCTGTATCATATACTCCTTCGTGCGGATTCAAGGGAACCGCTGAGGTCCTTTTCTGTACACTCCAGTGCTACTGAGTACTGGGTAGTGTTCTGTGTGAGGATTCTCCCCTTCTTACCAAGGACACCACGCGACATCCCCACCTTGCTCTGGCTGTACTAGCAAACTCCTTGCCTCCAGACATTTCTAGTAGAGAGACAGGCAACAATAGCTATGTCTACATATACCACACACTCTCAAGGAGGTGCATGCCATGCTCTCCCATAAGCTCCCTCACCACCCTCCACTACACTCCTACAACAGCGTCACAGGCAGGCCATAACTAGCATTATGCCAAGGAGTGTGATACTTATCCTCCTATACCTTCAGGGAAAGGAGAGAAAAAAGCTGCTGTAACTTGCCATTAAGGTGCTTACTAAATGCTGACTTGCCTTACCTCTCATTAGTCTTTTGCTCTTATAGATTTTGGCAGTGGCCTGCAGAGGTATTTTAGGCTCACAGAGACAATTCTGCAGCTTCTTTATAGTAACCAAGGGAGATATCTGGCCCCAGTTACGGACTGGGCCTTGGAGGGCCTCCTTAAAATGTGGAGAGTTTAACTGTCCTTTCTTTCTCAGCTTTGGGCTGCAGATACTTATTCAAAGGCAGAAAGAAAAGTCACCTTCAATGTCTTCTTATGTTGGCAGTCTTTGTTTATGTTTTGCTTGCATAACCCTTAAAAGAAATTTGAAAAAAGTAGGTACTCCCACACATTTTTAAGTTGATATCTAAAAATTTCCCCAAGTTTAAAAAGTTAGAAAGGATTCCATTTCTGGCACATTGTAAATGTTGATTTTGAGATTTTAGGAGTTTATATGTGGAATCTAAAATAATGGGACAAATAAACTTATTTACAAAACAGAAATAGAGTCACAGATGTAGAAAACAAACTTATGGTTACCAAGGGGGAAGCGGGGGGAGGGATAAATTGAGAGATTGGAATGACATATACACTACTATATATAAAATAGATGACTAATGGGGACCTACTGTATAGCACAGGGAACTCTACTCAGTGCTCTGCAATGGCCTATATGGGAAAAGAATCTAAAAAAGAGTGGATATATGGATATGTATAACTGATTTACTTTGCTGTGCAGCAGAAACTAGCACAACATTGTAAATCAACTATACTCCAATAAAAATTAGTTTAAAAATAAAGTTATTACAAAATAATAAAAGAAAATTTTAGGAGAAAAATTTCAAGCCTACATGAATAAGACAATGTACTCCCTATGCCCATCACTTTTTTTTTTTTTTTTTTTGAGGTACGCGGGCCTCTCACTATTGTGGCCTCTCCCGTTGCGGAGCACAGGCTCCAGACGTGCAGGCTTAGCAGCCATGGCTCACGGGCCCAGTTGCTCCCCGGCATGTGGGATCTTCCCAGACCAGGGCACGAACCCTTGTCCCCTGCATCGGCAGGTGGACTCTCAACCACTGCGCCACCAGGGAAGCCCTGCCCATCACTTTTTATAAGAGAAACATAATGTAATTCTCAGCGAACAAACCAACAATAGTTCTGTGATAATCTGTTTCAGTTCTCTACTGCTGTGTGTGGTAGTCAGCCTCTGAGATGACACCACATGATCCCCACTTTCTGATATTCTTAGATAGTACCTTCCCACATGCTACCAAAGTTAGCCTATGTGACCAATAGCATACAGCAGAACTGATGATATGTCACTTCTGAGATTAGGTTAAAAACACTGTGGCTTCCGTCTTGTGTACTCTCTCCCTCTAGGGTCACTCACTCCAGGAAAAACAAGCTGCCATGCTATGAGCTGGCCTATGGAGAGGCCCACATAATGAGGAACTGAAACCTCTAGCTAACAGCCAGAAGGAGCAGGGGCCTGCCAACAACCATGTGAGTGAGTTTGGAAGCAGATTTTCCAATCCCAGCTCTGGCCAAAACTTGACTCCAACCTCATGAGAGACCTTGAACCAGAAACACTCAGCTAAGCTGCTCCAAGACTCCAGCCTCTCAGAAACTGTGTAATGTAACAAATGTTTGCTGTTTTAAGTTTCTAAATTTTGGAGTAATTTTTAAATAGCAGTAGAAAACTAATACACTATGTAAAAAGTAACCCCCGCCCCCAAATTTAGTGACTTAAAACAGCAAGGTTTTATTTATTATTTTAATGAATGTGAAGTGACTGGGCTATCCTGCTGTTCTTGCCTGGGCTCACTCATGTGGCTGCATTCAGCTGACAAGTTGTCAGGGGGCTTGACTCATTTGGAACAGCTGGGATAGCTGGACCTTTCTCTTCACAGAGACTTTAATCCTGGTCTTTTTCAACAGCATGTCAATTTCAAGACAGCATTTTAAGTGATTGAAGGCAGAATTTTCAAGGCTTTTTCTTTTTAGGCTTAGACTCTGGATTACATACGATGTCCCTTTTATCATATTCTGTTGGGCAAAATAATAGGGAAGATCAAATTCAAGGAGTGGGGAAAAATATGCCCACTCTTGATAGCAGGAGCTGCAATGTGTTGTGGCCATGTTTTCCAATCTACCACAGTTTTCTTCTAGGCACAATTATTTATATCCCTCCCTTGTATAAAATAGTTTATCCTTTCTCCCCAAATTCAAATCCCATTATGACATTTAGCTCAGGCTCAAAGTCCTAATTTCGTTATCTAAATCTGATCTAGACATAGATTAGACTCATTAGATATAGTTCATCTAGTACATCTCTGGAGGTGCAGATCTTCTTGATTCTGAGACCTGTCAAATAAGAGACATGTTATCTACCTTCCTCAGATATACCCAAAGGTAAGACAAAGATAGGGTTACTACAATGAGTACTCCCATTCAAAAAAGGGACATCCAAAGGTAAACAAAATAGATAAATCTTTAGCTAATCTTACCAAGAAAAAGAGAGGACTCAAATAAAATTATAAATAAAAGAGGAAAGACATTACAACTGGTACCACACAAATACAGAGGATCATAAGAGAATATTATGAACCATTATATGCCAAAAAATTGAACAACCTAGAAGAAATGGATAAATTCCTAGAAACATATGACCTATATGGAGACTAAATCATGAGGAAATAGAAAATCAGAACAGGCCAATTACTAGTAAAGAGATTGAATCACTAATCAAAAACCTCTCAACAAACAAAAGTACAGGGCCAGATGGCTACACTGGTGAATTCTACCAAACATTTAAAGAATAATTAACACCAAGCCTTCTAAATTCTTCCACAAAATAGAAAAGGAAGGAACACTTCCAAACCCATTTTATAAAGCCAGCATTACTTTTATACCAAAGCCAGATAAAGATACTACAAGAAAAGAAGATTACAGGCCAATATCCCTGATGAACACAAATGCAAAAATCTTCAACAAAATATTAGCAAACTGAATTTGATAGTACGTTAAAATGATCATATGCCACCATTAAGTAGGATTTATTCCAGGGATGCGAGGATGGCTCAACATCTGCAAATCAATTAATATGATACACCACATTAACAAAATGAAGGATAAAAATCATATGATCATCATGATAGATACAGAAAAAGCATCTGACAAAATTCAACATCCATTCATGATAAAAACTCTCAACAAAGTGGGTATAGAAAGAACATACCTCAACATAAGAAAGGCCATATAGAACAAACCCACAGCTAATATCATACTCAAAGGTGAAAAACTGAAAACCTTTCCTCTAAAATCAGGAGCAAGACAAGGATGCTCATTCTTGCCACTTTCATTCAACACAGTACGGGAAGTCCTAACCAGAGCAATTAGGCAAGAAAAAGAGATAAGACGCATCCAAATCAGAAAGGAAGAAGTGAAATCATCTCTATTTGCAGATGACATGACATTATATGTAGAAAACCCTATAGACTCTACCAAAAAACTGTTGGAAGTAATCAATGAATTCGTCTTTCATTTCCTGCACTTTGTCATGCATAGCTAGGAGAAGCCAAGTGTCATATTCAACATTCTACAGAGACTTGTCCTTAGCCAGAGCTATACTTCCTGTTTTCCAGGTTTACTCGAGTGCTGTTTTGCTGATTGTTCTGCTACTCCACAACATGAATTCTCTTTTTACCAGATTCAAATGGCAGTTCTTCACTGCCTTTACATTCTTCACTAGCTGTTTAACATTCCTCAAGTCTTTGCCAACAGATTCCTCACTATTTTTCTAGCCTCTGCATGCTTCCTGATCCCATAGACAATGTCATACCTTTTAGTGTTTTATTACAACATCACCATGTTTCTACATACAAATTGCTGTATATCTATTACTAATAAGCCACCCTAAAACTTAGTGGTTTAAAACAACAATATTTTATGTGACTTCCATCACATGTAAGACAGAGAACATCCCCAAATATACCCTTGTTCCCCTTTCCAGTTCATTCCCATCCTTGACCCCAGATAATCACTGATCTTTAACTATAGAGTGGATATGTATTTTCTCTTTTCATGTAAATAGAATCATGTACTATACACTCTTGTGTCTGTAATCTTTTTCCCAGCATGGTTTTGAGATTTAGCCCATTTTTTTTTATGTTCAAGAAGCCCTATGAACACAAAGTAAGATAAATACTAATGAAACTACATCTAGGTGCTATAAAACTGATGAAAATGATGGAGACACAGCAAGCCTTAAATGCATTCAGAGGAAAATAAAGGTAGATTGCCTCCAGAGGAATAACATTAGATGATGGCTGAATTCTCAGTGGAAACAATGGAATTTGGAAATCATGAAGATGATATTATCTGATCATAGTGCTATTGGGCTGGATATATTAAAATTCAAATAGATAACTAGGAAATACTCATATATTTAGAATTAAGAAATACAATTATAAATAATCAAAAGGTAAAAAACTGATTGTAAATTAAAAATATTTTGAGCTGAATGAGAAAGAAATTTCAACATGAAAATTTGTAAGATACAGCCACAGCTGTTTTTAAAAGGAAATTGATAGGAGTGACATCAGTGGGAAAGGTGGACAAAAGACTGCTCAGGATGCAAACTGGTATATATAGAATGGATAAACAGTAAGGTCCTACTGTATAGCACAGGGAATTATATTCGCTATCCTGTGATAAACCATAATGGAAAAGAATATGAAAAAGAATGTATATATATATGTATAACTGAGTCACTTTGCTATACAGCAGTAATTAACACAACATTGTAATTCAACTATACTTCAATAAAAAATAAATTTAAAAAAGAGACTGCTCCTCCATAAAAAATAACAAGAATCCTGGCAAAATTTTCAAAATAAATTTTTTTGGAACTCTGGAAATTAGCCAAAGGCTTGCAACAATCACAACAGTGCTTAATCAAAGAAAGTGACTGGGTCTTAATAAGAACAGTGAGCTTTGTAGTGTTTTAACGTACATTATTACCATCCTCCTCTCCCTAGCTCCATGATAGTTTTGGAAATAAATGACCCACAATCATGGTAAAAATCAGCAAGCTAGTAGTTGATGGAGTGGTCAAAATGGAGTTTAAGCTTTTTCGTTTAAGCTTTTTCAAGTCTTCATTTTTAGAAAATTGTCATTATTTGACCTGAGAGTTCCCTAGAAAACTCCATATGAAAGGCTTACCTTTATTTGATTGGATACATAGATATCCCAATGACAATAGCCTTTGTCCTGGGAGTATTTGTCTAAAACAAGAAGTAGCAATGGTTTAAAATCACAGCTGCCTCAGAGTGTGATAATAGTTGAAGCAAACAACAAGCTGACCAAGAAAAAAATGAACATAGGAGGCTTTAAAAATATTTGACTAATTCCTGGAAATCTAGAACGCCACACACATGTGTAGGACTGTGTGCATTTTCACAGCAGCACATGCTCAGGAAAGGCCCTAAGTTCTCACGTCTGCTAATCTTGAGGAAGTGAAGGCTAAGGCAGAGTTGTCAACTGCCTGACTGAGTGTTGAAGGTATGCCTCAGTACACACAAAGAGCTCCTAAGCAAGAGCATGGAGACTTACTAGTTCTAGGCATATAAGGAAATCTATCTAATCATTAATTGACCATTAAGATAACAAAGCAGAGACTTCAGAGGTCATACTCAAAAAATAATACATGCTTTATGGAATTAGTTCTGGAAATGCACTAAACAAACAACTAAAACAATAACAATAATAAAGAAGGAGGGAGGAGAATCTGATATTCAGGATTACCACATTGTAATATTCAAAGTGCACAGTTTCCAATAAGAAAATTATGTGACATTCAAAGAAACAAGAAAGTATAGCACATTCACAAGAAAAAAAGAAATTAATCAAAACTTCCCCAAGGAAAGCCAAACATTGGACTTATTAGACAAAGATTAAGCTGTCTTAAGTATGCTCAAAAATTAAAAGAAACCTTGGACACAGAGCTAAGGGACACCAAGAGAACAATATATGAACAAATAAACAATATCAATAAAGAGAGAAATTATAAATAGGAACCAAAAGGAAATTCTAGAGCTGAAAAATAAAACTAATGAAAAGATCATTTTTGGGGTATCCAATTTGCCAATCTCTGTCTTTAATTGGTGAATTTATTCAATTTATATTTAAAGTGTTTACTGGTAATAAAGTACCCACTTCTGTCATTTTGCTATTTGTTTTCTATATGTCTTATATAGTTTTTGGTTCTCAATTCCTCCAATAATGCCTTCTTTCATGTTTGATCTTCTCTAGTGTGCCATTTTATTTCCCTCTTCATTTCCTTTTCTGTATATTTAGTTATTTTCTTAGTGGTTCCAAGTGGATTACAGTTAACATCCTAAATTTACAACAATCTATTTTGAATTGATATGAATTTAGCTTCAATATCACTTTATTTAGCAAGTACTTATTAATCTCTTCATGTTCGCCCATCACTCTTTAGGTACTGGGAATATAGAGGTTTAATAAGGAGACAAAATCTCTGCTCACATGAGACATATGATGATAAGCAAGACAATAAACAAGTATATAAATACATATAAATTGCAGGCAGAATTAAGTGCTTTGAAGAAAAATAAAGCAGACTAAGGAGAGTATGGTATTTTATTTTAGATGGAGTTTTCAGGGAAAGGCTTTATAAGTGGGTAACGTTTAAATGGCGATCTGACCTAAGTAAAGGAGTGAGCCATGCTCACTGTCCAGGTAATAGTAAGGTCTTTACGTGGGAATGAGTTTGGCATGTTCAAAGATTAGAGAAAACGCTAGTGTGGCCAGAGATAAATCTGAGACATACGGTGGCATTTTAAGCTAGTGAGACAGTTTGTATGTTTCAATAAACTCAGTGGAGACATCTGGAAAATCATGCCACATGAATTCCACAGGAATTAAATGTTTCTTTTAAATTCTAGAAGAGAATACTGGTAGACATTGAAATTATAATGGGATGGGCTTTCTAAGCATTACATTACAGCTTCAGTTCATAAGGGGTAAGACTGATAGATCTGTTTAAATAAAATCTCACAACTTCTGTAAGTCAAACACTGCATAAACAAATTGAAAAGCAAATAAACAAGAGAAAATATTCCCAAACATGAATGACACAAAAATCACATCATGAGTACAGAGTAAGTAAGCTCCTACAATTCCATAAGTAATAGACAAGTACACCAATCCAAAACAAAAGGGCAAAGGACACAATTGATGACAATACAAGTGGACATCAAAATGTGAAAAAAAGCGTAATTTTCTTTTTTGACCAGGGACCACTGTACAGAGACACCATACATATCGCTAAGCAATGGTTCAAATCAGCACAATCTTTTTGGAGAAATGGTTGGTAGCAGTGTTTACCAAAGGCCTTGAGACTAAGAGGCATATTCCTCTTTTTAACAGGTGGTGGGAAAGAAAAAGCTGTGAATAATCAAGCAGAATTTATAACTTACCGTATTATGAATTTGCTGTGTGATTTTAAGAAAAGTCACATAACCTTTCTGCTTTCATTTTCTCCTCTGTACCTATTCACAAGTATATATGTAAATACAAAATGAAAAAAAAAGGCCTTTTAAAAATGCTATACAAATGCAATTCAGTTTTATTATACAGAATGATCCAGGGTCAAAACCGGAAATGCTTTAAAAACATTTTTATATAAAATAGTTTCAATCTTTAATGACCAAAAATATTAGTCATGGTGAATGTTCTTATATAATGGTTGGTCTGGGACCTTCTTTCTTGAAAATATTAAAAGTTAGAATTAAAATCATGAATCCTTTATTACTTATGCAACGTCTAGTTCTTATTTGACCTTTAAAAGTCTGAAGGCTTTAAACAATCTTCTGTGATTAATTTTAAAACATTATTTACATTCCCTACTAAGCATAACTTAAAACTGTGTTTTCTTTGTCTTTCATAGAATCTGTAATAATGTATAACTTTTTTTCAACTCGTTTAGATTTTTTCTGGGATTTGGTGCCATCATGAGAGTTAGGCATTTTATCATTCAAGATCCTGAGAATGACTTTCAAAGAATTAGTCATCTGAAGTGATACATTAAACTTCAGAGAAGATCAATTTGATTACATTTGGGACTAACTAAATAAAACTAAAAATGTGAGCCCCTAAAAGACCCAGAGCAGCAGAAATACCAGAAAGCTGTGAATCAGCAAAATCCTTACCTTTCTCCTTTTTACTCTCCAAGAGTCAGCAGCACCAACCTCATTAAAAGAGCCAACAGACAAAACCTTTGATAGAGTGGGATCTCCATCTGCTTGGAAAGCAGAGGGATCTCTGGAGTTTTCTATAAAGTGATATATAGATACTATGTTCTACATTTTCCCTACATTTTTTTAAACTGTACTTCTGAGTTATTTAACAGGGTTGTGTGGTTGAGGATTAACTCTTGAATTGCTGTTGAGAAGGATGCTCCCATCAGCTTTCCAAAGATCTACGCCTCTGAAAAGAGTTGTGTGGCTGAAGGATGAATCATCCAGCTGGAGCTCTTTGTGCTGATTTTCCCAGACAACCGTATGTAAGGGAGGAGGAAAGGGGAGGGAGGAAGTGATGAGTAGATATTGGTTAAGCAAGGGGAAGGATCTTGAGGGTTTTATCAAACCAAAATTAAAAATAGGAGAAGCCAGAAATGTGCCTTTAACCCCTGAAATGGAAGAAAATTTTGGCATGAGAAGAGACAGTTTTTCTGGTACGTGCAGAGGGGTATGAAGTAGGGAGTGAGTGCTCAGAAGTGGCAACTAGAATCTCCTGCTAAAAGCCAGAAGGAACTAGCAAGAAAGCTACTAGCTTCTTTTCTTACTCGCGTCCATGAGTTCTGTATTAATCCACAAATTAGCCTTAAAATAAAATTGTTGTTTCTTTAGGCTTATAGGTAAAGGTGCAATCTGCTCTTGTATTTCCTATTCTAATATTAAGGCATTTCTAACTTAAGTACTATTCATATCTATAGTTAAAATTCTTCAAAGTTCTAGTTCTGGCTAAACCACAGAAGCAATGTCACCCATTTTATAATTTATGAGAATGCTGAAATATTTAATTTCATTAAGCAGATCATAAAAATCTGCTGTCTGCCTCCTAGAGAAATGGAAATAAAAACAAAAACAAACAAATGGGACCTAATGAAACTTAAAAGCTTTTGCACAGCAAAGGAAACCATAAAACAAGATGAAAAGACAACCCTCAGAATGGGAGAAAATATTTGCAAATGAAGCAACTGACAAAGGATTAATCTCCAAAATTTACAAGCAGCTCATGCAACTCAATATCAAAAAAAAAAAAAAACCCAATCCAAAAATGGGCAGAAGACCAAAACAGACATTTCTCCAAAGAAGATAGACAGATTACCAACAAACACATGAAAGAATGCTCAACATCACTAATCATTAGAGAAATGCAATTCCAAACTACAGTGAGGTATCACCTCACACCAGTCAGAATGGCCATCATCAAAAAATCTACAAACAATAAATGCTGGAGAGGGTGTGGAGAAAGGGGAACCCTCTTGCACTGTTGGTGGGAATGTAAATTGATACAGCCACCATGGAGAACAGTATGGAGGTTCCTTAAAAAGCTAAAAAGAGAACTACCATATGACCCAGCAATCCCACTACTGGGCAAACACCCTGAGAAAACCATAATTCAAAAAGAGTCATGTACCACAATGTTCATTGCAGCTCTATTTCAATAGCCAGGACATGGAAGCAACCTAATTGTCCATCGACAGACGAATGGATAATGAAGATGTGGCACATATATACAATGGAATATTACTCAGCCATAAAGAGAAACGAAATTGAGTTATTTGTAGTGAGGTGGATGGACCTAGAGTCTGTCATACAGAGTGAAGTAAGTCAGCAAGAGAAAAACAAATACTGTATGCTAACACATATATTTGGAATCTGAAAAAAAAAAAGGTTCTGAAGAACCTAGGGGCAAGACAGGAATAAAGACGCAGACGTAGAGAATGGACTTGAGGACATGGGGTTGGGTAAGGGTAAGCTGGGACGAAGTGAGAGAGTGGCATGGACTTATATATACTACCAAATGTAAAATAGATAGCTTGTGGGAAGCAGCCGCATAGCACAGGGAGATAAGCTCGGTGCTTTGTGACCACCTAGAGAGGTGGGATAGGGAGGGTGGGAGGGAGATGCAAGAGGGAGCAGATATAGGGATATATGTATATGTATAGCTGATTCACTTTGTTATAAAGCAGAAACTAACACATCATTGTAAAGCAATTATACTCCAACAAAGATGTTAAAAAAAAAATCTACTGTCTGAAGATACAATGCAGTAAAGTTTCAATGTAATTTGAAGGGAATTAAATATGCATCCCTGTTATAGCTAATAGATCAGGGATAGCAACAGTTCTTTGCAGGCTATTAGGAATGAACTTGAATACATCTTACCTTTAGAATTCTGAAACACAATGGCATTATTCTACTGACAAATTGACTAAATTACTATGATGACATTTGTGTTTTTTAAAGTCAAACTATTTTGCTTATGTCCTTTAGTGGAAGAGAATAATATTTTTATAAAAATGGCAGAATGAATATTGGGAAGGGGGGACATTAGCCCAAGATATGTGGGGAAAAAAATTTAAAGACCACTTCTTTCTTCTAAATAAATATACAACTCTTGATCAAGGGGCATCACACACCAGGGCTCTAAGAGATTTTATAGATGAGATTGCTCAACATGTCTGTTGCTTATTGAGAATGGGGAAATATACCAAAAGATTAGAACAGAGAAATGTCAGTCCAGTAGTCAATAAGGAAAAGAAAATGGGTCCTTTACAGACTGATGGATATGTGTTCAAATTTGTGCATGAATTGAGGAGTTATGAAAGTCTGCAAGCTCTTATTAGAGAAAGCAGTGATCCATCAAATCCACTAGGAGGTCACCAAGAAAAATCATAACAGACCATTCCTTTCCTTGATAAAAGAGATCAGGGAAATTGTATACACATAGACTACCCAGACCACAGAATTTCACTTCTCCTCCCAACTATCCTTTAGTTGTATTTAACACAATTGATTATTCTTTCATTACTTCTTTTTTTAATTGATATTCTTTATTTGATTAATTAAACCTTTTTGTTTGATGATTATATGACTTTTCTCTTAGGTGAATTGGCTTATTAACTTTGTACTTTTTATTTAAAATTTTTAAAAAATTGAAATATCAATTGAAATATTGATATATAATATTATGTTAGTTTGGGGTATACTACATAATTTGATATTTGCACACATTATGAAGTGATCACCACAATGAGTCTACTAACTGTCTCTCCTGATACAAAATCATTACAATATTATTGACCCTATTCCTTATGCTGTATATTACATCCTTGTGACTTATTTATTATATAACTGGAGGTTTGTACCTTTTAATCCTATTACCCTATTTCACCCACCCACCTGCTCCCTCCCTTCTGTCAATCACCTGTTTGTTTTCTGTATTTGGGTCTGTTTTCATTTTGTTTTGTTTGTTTTGTTTTTTATATTCTACATATAAGTGAGATCATGTGGTATTTGTCTTTCTCTGTCTGACTTATTTCATTTAGCATAATACTCTCTAGATCCATCCATGTTGTCACAAATGACAAGATTTCATTTTTTATGGATGAGTAATATTCCATTGTATATATATACCACATCTTCTTTATCCATTCATCAATTAATAGACACTTAGGTTGTGTCCACATCTTGGCTATTGTAAATAATGCTGCAATGAACATTGGAGTGCATATATCTTTTTGAATTAGTGTCTTTGTTTTCTTCAGGTAAATACCCAGAAGTGAAATTGTTGGATCATCATATGGCAGTTCTATTTTTAAATTTTTGAGAAACCTCCATACTGTTTTTTATAGTGGCTGCACCAATTTACATTCCCACCCTTTTCTCCACACCCTCACCAACACTATTTTGTTGTCCTTTTGATGATAGCCATTCTGACAGGTGTAAGGTGAGATCTCATTGTGGTTTTTGACTTGCATTTCCCTGGTGATTGGTGATGTTGAGCATCTTTTTGTGTGTCTGTTGGCCATGTGTATGTCATCTTTGGAAAAATGCCTATTCAGGTCCTCTGCCCATTTAAAAATCAGGCTGTTTTTTTGATGTCGAGTTGTGTGAGTTTTTGTGTATTTTGGATATCAACTCCTTATCAGATATATCGTTTGTAAATATCTTCAGTAGTATCATATTTTTGATAGCATCCTTTGCTGTACAAAAGCTTTTTAGTTTAAGGTAGTCCTACTTTTTAATTTTTGCTTTTGTTTCCCTTGCCTGAGGAGATATCCAAAAAATACTGCTAAGACCAATGTGGAAGAGTACAATGTCTATGTTTCCTTCTAGGAGTTCTATGGTTTCAGGCCTTACATTTAACTCCTTAATCCATTTTGAGTTTATTTTTGTATATGGTGATAGTAGTCCAGTTTGATTGTTTTGCATGTAGCTGTCCAGTTTTCCCAACACCATTTATTGAAGAGGTTGTCTTTTCCCCATTGTATATTCTTGCCTCCTTTGTTGTAGATTAATTGACCATATAAATGTGATTTCTTCTTGAAAAACTGTTGCTCCATAATTCTACAAACTTTTTTCCATCTCTGGCTGCTCCTTACAACATTTACAATCTCCTTTCCCTAAACCTATATAAACGATACCCTAAATACTAGTATTCCTAAGCATTTGATCCTCTGGACGATTTCACTATTTAGATTCTTACCAATTAGCTAATGATTCCCAGAGCTATATCTGAGTCCCAGACCTCTTCTCTTGCATTTGCACAGGGAGCTCAAGCTCAACACCTCCAAAATAAACTCTATTCTTTCCCCTACATCGGGTCTCCTTCCTGAGTTTCCTATCTCTAGGAACTGCATTGCTCAGTAACCAAAATCAGAAAACTGGGCATCATCCTTGACTAGTCTCTTGACAGTCTGAATCCAATAAGATACATTTTTAGCAGAGATAACCATAAGATACTGCACTAGGATTCCCAAACCTCACCTAAATGTGTGAGGACACATTCCTCACACATTACAGGAAGTAATGTGTGAGGAATGTCAGTTCCTGACATTACAGGAAGTGTGACTTTACAGCTATACACAAAAATCACTTTAAGTGCTTTTAGCTAATTTTTAAATCCAATATGCATCAATAGTTTGATGTGGCTGCTGGAAGAGGTAATACTTTCTTAAGCTGCATCAACAGAAGAAAATCTAGAGTGAGGAACCAATAAGTTCTATCTGCTCTTGATGCCACACGAGTAATATTGCAGGGAAGTAGGAATTGCTGTGGAAGAGAGCAGCCATGCTCACTCACCATGTAAGAAATGGCAGAAATATTTTAAAGACCATTAAAGATCAAATAACCTTCAGTAGCCCTTTTAAATTTTATTTTCTATTGATGCATCTTAGATTTAAAATAATGATATTTAATGGAAATTCATTCATTTTAGATGTTAAAAATAATCATTGTATTTTGATTTTACTCAGAGGTATATGTGTGCGGTCCAAGTTGCTACTAATAAGAATTTGTTAGTTCATTTGTTTCTTGATTTGGGATCCATGCAAGGACCCCTAAATGCACTACTGAAAGGAAGACAGCTACATTCATGACCTTCCCTTCTTAACCCAGTTTGCCTGAAGGCTGGATTGAGGAGGGGATCTAATCAATATAGACCACTTCCACGTTACCTCATTTAACGAAAGACAGCACAATAAATGGAAGGGGACTGGGTTTGGAGTTAGTCCTGACTCACTTGCTCTTTATTCCGTTTCTGAGTCTTAGTTTCCTCATCTGTAGGATAAGGGCTCCAGTGCCTGCCTCGAGGGCTCTTAGTCTTCAACAAAATGACACAGCTGAAAGGGCCTAGCATATAGCTGGCATTTAACAAATGCTGTCTTCTTTGCTTAATGGCCACAACAGCACCGTGAGGGGCGGGAGACAATCTCCTGGTAGCAGCAGGAAGCTTGGAACCTGGATTAAGATGGGTCAGGTGCTTTGTCTTTGGTCCTTTGCCTCCTTCTATGTTCCTTCTCCTTACACTTTCCCTCCACTCCACCTCTATTTTAAAGACAGCAATTTAAAAAATAATGGAAATGCCTCTTCTGTGGGCTTATTGTACACACCTGTGCTATTTCCACTACAAGCAGGGCAACTGACTGTAAAGACTAATTGTGAAATTATAAAATATGAGATAAGTTGGTGGGGTTGGGACAGGGGCATAAAAAAAAAGAAAACAAAGGGAAGAACTTCAATTTGAGTCAATAGATGAGAAGAAACTGTTGTAGGTTATTTAAGATGAGAAGAAACTGTCGTAGGTCTCAAATTCTGTGATGGATTTTTGGTCTTTTCCATTAAAAAGTACTGATTTTAAAAACTAATAACTTAAAATTGCCACACACAAAACAAATGGTCCACAAAACATTCTCCTTTCCTTCTGAAGGTTTTACGATGCATTGTTATCATTAACCAGTCTTTTACTATTCAACTTAAAAGGCCAATTGAGACACACAGCTCTGAGACTGTTCTTCCACCACTGGTTAAGACTGGGGTGGCAGGTATTGGGGATAATATTCATTTAGCCTTCTGAGCTTTCTGGGATAAATCAAAAGAAAATGACATTTGGTAAGGTTAAATATGGGAATAGCAAACAAGATTGGCTGGGGCAGAAGGTGAGATGCTAGACAGGGAGACCCAACAGAAGGCTGCTAGAATCATATAGGCAGGGGATGACGCCAGCCTGACTGAGGACATGGCTGTAGAAATGAAGGTTGAGGACAAGGTAAATAGGATACTCTCCCACTGAGGGGGAGATTGAAAGATGAAGTGAAGTATTATTTCGGACACTTGCTTCTAACACCTGAGAGACTGACATGAATGAGGCAACCTCCTGCAGACATGGTCTGGTGTCTTCTGTTTTCTTTTGCTACCCTGAATTCTTTCAGTTTTATCCTTTGTGCTCACTTGAAGGCTTCTGGGGAAGAAGAAAGTGACTCCTTTTGCCCCTTTTGCCAGTTTCAATGGGTCACCCCCTGTGTCACCAGTCAGGCTGACCCCGTTATTTCCAGCACATGGAGTGGCAAATAGACCAATCAGCCAATATAGGTCACGTTGTATTGTGTCTGGCTTGGGGGCAAAATTGCATTGTCCCTGGTACCCAGGAGCTGAGGTCTGATTAATGGCTTCTATATTCAGTGCAAGCCCATGGGGATGAAAAGGATTTGAAGGGCAGGAAGTCCAAAGCGAATTTTGGCTTTGGGATATAGTAAACTTCACTACTCTGTCACTCAATTTTTTATTTTGGAAATTAAAAAAAAATTCTTTCTTTAATTTTCTTGTTTTGCATAGAAGGGTGATAACATATACAGACAGAAAATCAGCATCATGACACAATATATAAATAGCCTCATTGAAAGCCGAGTTATCACAAAGCAGCATCTAAAATGAATGAAAAAAGTTGGAGGAAATACTTCCACTAGTATTTATACTTGAGAAAATCATTTTTCTGTTTCCAAAGGGATAAACAGGTTATGTTTTACACATAGGCAGACACCTCATTTGGGGCAGTACTTATTACATAGCCAACATAGCCACTGGGTCAGAACTCATTTTTAACGATGAGGTCGATAAATAAAGTTAAACACGGATGTAGGCAATAGGTATGAGTGAAGCTGTTTCTTCTTTTTCTTCTTCTTCTCTTCCCCCTCCTCCCCCTCCCCTCCCTCTCCTCCTTCATCTTCTTTTGCCTTTGTGATTTTATGGGTCCTCTTGGCCAAGAAGGGAGGAGTTTCTGCTCCCTGTCTTCTCTAGGATGTCTGATATGGCCATAAAATAGAATTTCCAGCTTTGTGGGAACAAAAATACTAAACAAGCATGTTTAGGCTTTCACTGAACACCTCATCATAGGATAAGGATTTATATGTAGAAAATAGTCCACAAACTTAATTGTTCCCCTCAACAAGCCAAAAAGGGAAACGGTCGAAAATCACTGTTAAACCTAAGACCATATAAACAGATATATTGTGAAAGGAATTGCTGAGGTGAAATGTCTGACACCAACTCCTTTGGTCTACCTTTGAGATAACTTTGTATGTATGTTATCCCTCATTTTAATTCATATTGTTGCTGTTCCATTGTAGGCCAGGCAGAAAAGTTTTAATTCTTTAATTTAGGCAAGGAGTTTCAGAATAAAAGTAGCAGAAGCCAACTCAAACTAGCGCAAGCAAAAATAAGGAACATTATTACACAGAACCAAGGTCAGGGATGCATCCCAGTCTACTTATCTTGCCAGATTTTTATTCCCTTCCCCACCCCAGTCAATGCATTCTATGCTTTACTCAAACTCTATTACTTTTTATTTCCCTAATACAAGATGCAGTGTCTGGCACATATTAGGTGTTCAATAAATATTTCTTGACTAAATTAAGGAAGCAAGTATAATGTATAGGTATCCTGATACTTAGTTCAAAGCTGTTTTTGACTATTATCCTGCTAGTTATACAGGGCAGATGACTTAAGATTTTATATATTTTTCCTGCCCTGTGTCCATTTTGCTGCTCCTTAATGAGCATACTTCAAAACCAAAACAGTCCTCTACCTTTGGGTCTTCGGTTCAAGGCTCATTTGTCTGCATTTATCACCTCCATTCAAACAATACTGAATGATTAGCCTGGAAACAAGTTATGAAACAAGCACATCTCTTTGATCAAATTGTATTATCATATATAATTTTCTATGTCTTCTGAGTTAGCATCACTTGAAAGCTGTGCTTTTGCAGCATAAATAAGATCATTCTGATTTGAACAAGTTCATGACTCAAATTACCCCAGCCTGTTTGTTAGCCTGGGAGAACATTGGTGAGAGCTGTCTTCTGAACTTGAGTTCAGAGATTTCTCCACCTCGTCACCAACTTCTGCTACATTTTCTTTTGAGACTTGCCACTAAGAAGGTCTGTGAGAATGACTTCTTTTCTGCTAGTGAAGGAGTTTAATGGTCTTGCACATTATTGACTGATTGCACATTATTAAACTTTTTCTATATGTTGAAAATGTAAAATGGAAATGACTTTTAAAAGGCATTTCTTTTTCCTTGTCTTCACAGCCCGTGACCATTGACTAGCAATTGTGAATGTGCATGGCAATGCAGGCTGCCCACTGTGCTGTACTTGGCTTTGCCTCCCTTGCCTTCCCTCCCAACCATCTTCTCATCCCTCCTTCCATTTTATACAGCATCTTCACCACCCGAATATCACTTCCTGCGGCCTTGCCTTTTCTCCTTGCTGCTGCTTCTCAATATGATGAATTGTGTGTGTGTGTGTTCAGACATGTTGGGGGAAAAGGGAAAGCAGTCAGAAAAACAGTCTTCAACCTATAGGAATTTTATTTTTATTTTTTATTAAAGTATAGTTGATTTACAACATTGTGTTAATTTCTGCTGTGTAGCAAAACGATTCAGTTATACATATATATATATACATTCTTTTTTAATATTCTTTTCCATTACGGTCTATCATAGGATATTCAATATAGTTCTCTGTGCTATGCAGTAGGACCTTGTTGTTGATCCATTCCATATATAATAACTTACATTTGATCGCCCCAACCTCCCACTCCATCCCTCCCCCAAACCCCTCCCCCTTGGCAATGACCAGTCTCTTCTCTACGTCCATGAGTCTATTTCTGTTTCATAGATAGGTTCATTTGTGTCATTTTTTAGATTCCACATATAAGTGATATCATATGGTATTTGTCTTTCTCTTTCTGACTTACTTCACTAGTTGCATCCATATTGCTGCAAATGGCATTATTTCATTCTTTTTATGGCTGAGTAGTATTCCATCGTGTATATATACCACATCTTCTTTATCCATTCATCTGTCAATGGACATTTAAGTTGTTTCCATGTCTTGGCTACTGTGAATAGTGCTGCTATGAACATTGGGGTGCATGCATCTTTTTGAACTACAGTTTTGTCTGGATATATGCCCAGGAGTGGGATTGCTGGATCACATCAACCTATAGGAATTTGCAAGCTAAGACAGAATATACCTTTTCCTCATTCTTACACACAAAGAATACATAAAATCCAGCATTATCAGAGCCATAAGAAGCTTAGAGAACAGCTGAATTCTCATATGGGGTAACTGAGGCTCAGAGATGTGAAAGAATAAGCCAGAGCTCAAACAGGCCACATTTTTACATACAGAGGGCACAGCAAATACCTTATGCTAATGTGGTGAATGCATCTTTAGGTCAAAGGACGTTTCTGAGAATGAAGGTGAGACAAATACATGATTAGAGACTGTAGAAATAGTTAGGAGAGCTCCATTTTAAAGTTTGGGTTGACAGTGTAGAGTGCAGTAAAATTCCTCCACTCTTTGTGCCCTGGTTAAAATGCCCATAGTTGTCTTACACTTGCTTTGATACTGTCAGGAGCCTTGCACAAATGGCAACCATCACACTTGGAATTTCCCAGAGAAGACCTTGAGCTTTGTAGAAGATGCTATATATATCCAAAAGATGAAGGAATAAATGTGTATATAAGCAGGATAACTCTACATCCTGATTTGCCTAGGACTGTCCTTATTTATGCCTGTTGTCCGAGCATCCCATCTGGTTAGTGTGCTCTTTCACAATCAACAATGTCCTGATTTGGGCCTCCCAAAACTATATGATCACTCCATAAGCCACGATGGAATGAGAAACAGAATCCTCAACTTAGTTTCAACTCCTCTAATGCTCCAGAACAGGTTGTACTTCTAATTAGTGTGCAAAGTGCCAAGAAACAATTTATTATTAGTTCTCATAATCATAATGCACTCTATGCATATATAATCCCTTCATTGGAGTCTCTCAGAGTACATTATTTAGCCTAACATTTTTGTAACATTTGTGATGTTACTCCCAAATTACTGATGACATCTGTAGCAGAGAGGTTAAATGATCTGTGCAAGGTCACACATCAGTTTAGATGGTAGCAAAAACTTGGAAACATTATAGGCATTATAATTATGTAACATTGTAATAGGCCTTTTCTTTGCAGCATTATTTCCTACAACTCTAAGAGCTAGGTCAGCTTTATTTTAAATGGGTTATATTTTAAAGACACAACCAGATAACAGAAGTCTTGGCAAAGTATTGGCAAATATACTGTGTAAAAATAATAGTGGTCTTCATCTAGAGATTATCATACTAAGTGAACTAAGCCGTCTAGACAGAGAAAGACAAATATCATAATGATATCACGTATATGTGGAATCTAAAAAAAATGATACAAATGAATTTATTTACAAAACAGAAGTAGACACACAGACATAGAAAACAAACTTATGGTTACCAAAGGGGAAAGGGGGGATAAATTAGGAGTTTGGGATTAACATATACACACTACTGTATATAAGATAGGTCACCAACAAGGACTTACTGTATAGCACAGGGAACTCTACTCAATATTTAATAATAATCTATAAGGGAAAATAATATGAAAAAGAATATGCATATGTATATATATGTATGTATAACTGAATAACTTTGCCGTACACCTGAAACTAACACAGCATTGTAAACCAACTATACTTCAATGAAATAAATATAAATAAATAAAATAAAAAGGCAAATAGTGCTAAAAGGGTTATAACAAAAAGAAAATATTTTTAAAAATTGTGGTATTCAGGGCTTCCCTGGTGACGCAGTGGTTGAGAGTCCGCCTGCCGATGCAGGGGACGCAGGTTCGTGCCCCGGTCCGGGAAGATCCCACATGCCGCGGAGTGGCTGGGCCCGTGAGCCATGGCCGCTGAGCCTGCACGTCCAGAGCCTGTGCCCCGCAACGGGAGAGGCCACAACAGTGAGAGGCCCGCATACCGCAAAAAAAAAAAAAAAAAAAAAAATTGTGGTCTTCAGACTGAGATACTATTTCACTTGGTGAGGATTAATAGCTCCTTGGTGTCCCCAGTTAACACCATTCTTCTGAGGACCCCACCAGACAACACGCCGCCTCCTACTCCACACATAAGCTCACCCCTGCTCTACCTAGGTCAGCTAGACCATCAAGTGGAAATAGGTTCAACTTCTTTCTTGCACAGATACACTTTTATGCATCCTAGTGGATTTTGGACAACTACAACTCATCTTTAAAGATTCAGCTATGGAAACCATTCATTTGATTACCCCAGGCTGAGTTGGGTGCCCCTGCTCCACGCTTTCATACTCTATCATTGTCTTCATCTCTACAAGCTCCTTGAGGACAGGAGGGTATCTTACTCATCTCTGTATCTCCAGTACATTGTATAGTTTCTAGCACACAGCAGGCGCCCAAAAAGTATTGTTGAATGAATTTAAAATACATTTTATATTGCAAATAAAATGTATTACTTCATGAACTTCAGCCACCTGGATTTTTAAAAATTTTTAATTCATACTATTGTAATATACTTATTTGTAAAAGCTTATTTGTCTCAAAGTTGTATATTTTGTATGCTATGTGAACACTGGATCATTTGCTTAGAAAAGAAATCTGATGAGTTTACCTGACTACAAAGTTTGTCACACCCTTGGACCAATTTTAAATTCAAGCTACTTGTCTCAAAAAACTTAGTAATTATTTTCCAAAGAATCCCACAATGTTGTTGTTGTTTTTTTTAATCAAGGTGGTGAGATGAGAAATTTTACCTCAATTCAAAATACCATGATTGTGTTCTCAATTGAAAAGTTATTTAAAAACTATTTCAGCTTTAGTCTATATAGATTTTTTTCAAGGTAACTAATTAAAACAAAGCCATTTGCTATATGAAAAAAGAAGGTAGGCATATTTAGTGAGCAAAATATTGGAAGTTGAACATTTCTGGTATTGTCATAAAGTGATTGGATTGAAGTTCTTCACATCAGTACCTTTTTGGATATGAAATAATGAACACCTCATTGGCTTTAGGTATTTTTAATATTTATGTGTGCTTAGTCCACTTTGAGTCATTTTCAAAATTAGATTTAAGCTCAAATCTTTGAAAGAAGGTCAGAATCAAAGTTATGGGGGTACTTATTATCTTCAGGGCCAGTTGGCTTAAAAGACATATATTTTGCACCCTGTGTTACGACTTTATTTTACCATAGGATATGGGCTGCTCATCTGTAGCTGGTCATCAGTCTTGATATAATGATGCTTATAGTGCAGCAGTTTAAGTGTGCAGCCATTCTGTGGCATAAACTAGAGTCTGATACCATTACTGGCACTCACTCTAGAATGCATATATGCTGCAGAATGCAACAGAATACTTCAGGTCATAAAGCGTAGACTTAAGGTATTAAAGTCAATTTTGAAAATAAGTTGACAGACTCTAGTGACTGGAAACTTGGAATCAAATTGCAAAGAGCCTGGGATAATTTGTTTTTTTGCAGAAGCCCATCAGCTGTCACAGGAAAAAAAAATCCCGTAAGATTTCAGAAGTTAATTAGTCTTGGTATCACCTCATTTAAGAGTAGAAATTAAGTTTCAAGAAGTATTTTATGGGGCTTCCCTGGTGGCGCAGTGGTTGAGAGTCTGCCTGCCGATGCAGGGGTCGTGGGTTCGTGCCCCGGTCTGAGAGGATCCCGCGTGCCGCCGAGCGGCTGGGCCCGTGGGCCAGGGCCGCTGGGCCTGCGCCTCTGGAGCCTGTGCTCCGCGGCGGGAGGGGCCACGGCAGTGAGAGGCCCGTGCACCGCAAAAAAAAAATAATAAATTAATTAAAAAAAGAAGTATTTTATGTATCATTCTGATATCTGACCATAAGAATCCTTCTAGGGCAGGAGAAAGCAAGAATCCTTTCCCATATTACAATTTCCCATATTACAATTTGGTAAACCACTAATTCACAATATTTCTATTAATTATGAATTATCTCTAGGAAGGAATAAACTTGTCTCATAATAATGAATATCTAATCTTATAGATAAGGATCATTTGCAAATTGTGATGTCATAAAACTCAGCTCAGGCAAAGATTTAACTTATTTAAACTGAGCAAAATGTTTAAATAAATCAGTATGTTTATAAATCTTATGATATGGATTTGTTATCAAACACGTGGAAGATGAAAAGATTATTTTTAAGAATGGTGATGAGTCTGAGATTTTACCCTACTTGCAAGCTAACAAGTTAGCCTGCTATAATCCAGTAATGCTGACAGAAACATGAGACTCCTGGATCAGAGACAAAGGACTTTATTTATCATGGCACAGCAAGCAGCATAAGCATCATGTTCATCTCAGTTCCCCTTGACCTCCCCCCAATAACCAACCACAGGAATAACAGGGTGGCCCACACCGTGGTTTACATCACACCTGAGGGAACCCATGCTTAAGAAGCCCTAATCGTCTATAATTGTCTGCAAGGAAACCTGTCTCAACTTGCTCTAGAGGAAGACATTATCTCTTGTGATACTGGACAGTAAACAAACCTGCCCTTGGCTCTGGAGGGAGCCACTATCTCTATCTTCCAAAGATATTTGGTACACAAACATCTCTGAAAGGATAGTTCAGAACAAAGGCAATCAGTTCCTCTGTTTGTAAAACATACAGAAATGCAATAGATCCATGGAGAATGTCTCCCAGCAGTCTTTTATTTATCGTATTTTTTTCAAATTGCTATTTTAAAATCTGAAGCTATAGTCCAGATAACTTGGTTCTTATAGATCTCGCCACCTAAATATATTTCTTTTAAGTTTGTGGGACCCAGTTGTCTTAGACAAGCTGTTTGTCAGTTACACTTTACATGATGGGTCCCTAGAACATTTAAATACTTGGATTGCCTTTGGAAGGTCATATAATTCTCCTGAAGGCACAATATGGCTAATGGCTTATATTAGTGGCTCTGCATGGGCCATTCACTTTCTTTCTGATGATGCAGCTGTATCACGGTTTCACTGAATGATTTGAAATCGTTAGTCAAATTGCTTCTTTCAAAGGTCATGTTTACACAACAGCTGACATTTTGAGAAGGCATAAATTTGGAGATATGGGTGAAGATGTTAGTTTCTTGATATAGAAATCGGTTTGTCTAATGCAGATTTTGACAACTTTTAACAGGCCTTGTTCTGCTGGATCAAAAGCAATTTTTGATGCAAAAGTCTTTTGATGGGTTCTCAGAGATTTCTGTCTGCTTTTGGCCACATGGTCAGCTCTCCTTGTACTTATTTAGAGGACATAGAAGCACACCTTATTCAGTTATTTTTTTCCCATGTGCCCTTTTCTCTTACCTTGTGAGTGGCACATGCTCTTTGTCTTTCTTCCTGGAACTTTCGAGTCCCTTTCCACCCCCTTTCCTTGACTACCTTCAATTTATCCAGCTGGTTTTGATTTTAGAAGTGTCTTCCTCCATGGTGCCTATTCTATTCCTCCAAATCTGAAAGAAGTTTCCTTCCTAGATAATGTTACAGACCAACCATGCTTATTTATATAGTAGCACTTATCACATTCTCATATATATTTTTACTTACTTGTCTGAATTTCCTCTTGGCCTTTGAGCTCCTTGAGAGCAGGGTACATAACCATCTTATTTCTGTACCCAGAGTAACTAGCACAATGCCAGACACAGTGTAGATAATGAATAAATTACTGTTGAATAGAAAAGAAATTACGAAGATCAATTTAGATAATGCATACACTTTGAGAGCTTGTTCAGCAATCCTAGTAGGTGTTCAAAAGTTTCCTTGAATTGAATTAAACTGGTTATGATCGATTTAGATAATCTATGTAAGGCATAGAACGGCAGCTTGCACATGTATGTATAATCATTTTAATACCTTTGTGGGGCCCAAACACCCTACATTTTCAAAGAATTTTTAAGTAATTTTGCTTTGAAATTATTAGTCTGCAAATAATTCATTTATTTGTGATTGACAGTGATTTCTGTGCAATCATATGCATACTTGGAAATTCTTCCATTTTAAATGAGAGGATCTAACCCATAGTTTTTTCAAATGCAATTTCAATTTTATGAATACTAAATCTAACAATTAATGAAGTTGACTTAACGCTACTTTTTGTGCACATTTAATTAAGCATTTAATGATCTTGTTTTACGGGTTTTTCTTCTTAATTGGGTGCCAAGAGTTTTTATTTTTAATGTCGCAAACAGATTTTTGGGTTCCTTGAAAATCTGATAGGGCCTGGGCACCTTGCCTATAGTGACTAGTAAATAAAATTATCCTTCATACAAAGCACTCAGTAAATGTTTACAAATCAGAAGAAAGGAAGGTGACAGAGAAACAGATTTATGATTTTGAATCTAGGCATTTATGGCTAGAGAAAAACTGATCTCTATTGACCATACTCATAGAAGACCTTTGAAATTAGCTATTTCTATACCAGAAAAGCCTGTATATAGTTTATCTAGAGAATTGCCTCAGTTTTTATTAAATATTTATTTTCTTTTTTTCTAAAGTGCTGTTACCTTTATCTAGTAAGCCCAGCCACCCAGCTTGTTGCTTTATGTAATTGCATCTAAAACAAGGTTGTTCTAATATTGGCAGGTCCCCAAAGACCAGATAAGCACTTAATAAATGTATTACATGAAACAATTAATGAATTTTACTATGAGAGTTTGCTACTCTTGCCATATCCTGAAATATGTAAAGTTGTGCAATTATTTTTAAGCCAAAAAGATGCGTGGTGGTACAAAAAGATGCCAGTATAAAGGACCCTGTGGATGAATATTAATCAAAAGTCACTGGCATATTATTTTTGGTTGATTTTATAATTCTATTTTATAAGAAATTAAATCATATTCTCACTAAAGTTTATTAACAAAATGGCACATATTAAACACTGGAAATTAATCTCATATTTTTACGTGTTGGAAAATTGAAGAAGCAAGCAGAAAGATTAGACTTTTAGAAATTAATTTCCTCAACATTCTAAGTTAAGTCTACAAGAGAATTGTCATCTAACTTCTCATTGTAGATGAATTACTAACACTAATGTAGTGGAGTCTAATACTGAACTTGCTGGAATATATTTTCGTAACTGAAAACATGGAGCTTTGTGTAAAAATCAAGATGATTCTGATGAAGGATAAAATACTATCAATATCTATAGTGATTCTTAATCACAAGTCCATCAACTAAAGGATTCTCTCTTCGTAAGAATTTGATAGAAAGATCAGATATTTCTCTGGCGATTTGAGCGAAGTCTTCTTAGAAGATCTCTAAGTGTGCTTCTCTACTGTGAATCAGTTTAGGAGAGATAGCTCAAGGGCAGATAAAGTCCTGCTCCTAAATTCATTACCTTCATTTCACTTCGTTATACTACCTGAAATTCCACCAGTTGGGAGTTCATTCAGCTTTTCCACAGCTTCTCTTTAAAAGTGAAAATGCTGAATCACTTTGCGGTACACCTGAAACTGACATAATTTTGTAAATCAACTATACTTCAATTTTTTAAAAAAAGTGAAAATGCTTGTGAGAGGAACAGACTATCAGACTTTCATACCTTCTGGTAGACATCATCAAAACAATTGCATCCACTTAGAACTCAGTTGTGCTACGTGAGAGAATTGACAACTTTGTGAAACAAGTTGGTCCCTTTCGAGCTGGAGCACAGTAAGGGCCGGTAAGAGTGGAATGCTGCATGTTTTACATGAGTATACTGGTAATATGTGACTTTAATTTACAAATTATAGATAATTAAATAATTAAATTTTACCAATTTGTATGGTGCTGGGTTTCTAAGTGAAATGTCAGTTCTTTCTGCATTTATTTACTATGTTTAGTTACCAGGTTCTAAAATAAACAACTCTATGTGAGAAAAAAAAGGAATGGAATGCTGCAGTGTATATGTGGTGGGGGGCATGGGGGAAAGGTAGTAGTTTAGGACAACATGAAGAACCTACTGCCTGAGGAATGAATCACTAGGTTGTAATGAAGAAGGGGTATATAGAAGGAAGTGGAAGGATGGCAGTGACAGCTTTTGTCTCCTATGAAATTTTGCTTAGTGCTACCTCCTTCTCTTATTACACAGCCCACCTGTATCAAGGGTGGTATCATTGGGCTGATAGCTCAAGTGTGTTAAGGATGAAACAGGCTGTCCTGGGTTAGTATAGTGGATGTTCTGGTCAGCCAGCTAGATTGCCTCCTTCTCCATTTCAGGACTGAAACACTCATTTCCCCAGCTTCCGGCAGTGTTGACTAGCTGATGGCTTCCAATTGAGTCCCTCCTTGGGATCTGGCCTTGAACAAAGATTATTTCATGCAAATCACTCCCTTTCCCCAAGGTTATTTTGCACCTCATGACTGGTCAGTATGAAAGTATAAAGGCCCTGCCCCCTTGTCTCAATTTGAGATAATTCTGAAAGCCATTCCAGCTCCAGAGCTCCCCGTGGGATGAGCTGAGGCTTTTGTCATGACTGCACACGATTCAACTTCTCCCGCTGCCCAGTCCTGCTTTCCTCACTCCTCCCCCACAGATGTTCATCCTATGCCTCAATAAACGTCTAGCAGCACATTTATGTCTCAAAGTCCGTTTCCCAGTGAACCCAACCTTCAACACTGGATGTGAGAACTTAACTACTTATAACTGTATTTTAAAAATAAATTTATTTATATTTTATTTATTTTTGGCTGCATTGGGTCTTCATTGTTGTGCGTGGGCTTTCTCTAGTTGCTCTGAGCGGGGGCTACTCTTCATTGTGCTACATGGGCCTCTCATTGTGGTGGCTTTTCTTGTTGCAGAGCATGGACTCTAGGCACGCGGGCTTCAGTAGTTGCAGCACACAGGCTCAGTCATTGTGGCGCATGGGCTTAGCTGCTCTGCGGCATGTGGGATCCTCCTGGACCAGGGATCGAACCCGTGTCCCCTGCATCGGCAGGCGGACTCTCAACCACTGCGCCACCAGGGAAGTTCCTATAACTGTATTTTTATGGGGAAATGAATCTCAAGTTTCCAACAACTTATTAAGTATAGATGATCTTTTGACCTGCAATCCATTTGCTTGTATTTTGGAAAGACAAACTCCGGACCTTAGATATCTTCCAAGAGTACGTAAAACTTTTGTATTAATGCATTTGATGAACATGGTCAAATTGTTTTGAATGTAAAGCTCTGAAAAATTATCCTTACCTGTTCCTAGGTTTAAGTAGTTTCTTTCTTCTATAACCATAGATCTTGCTTCTTTTGTTAGCCCGATTTCCTTGGCCCTTCTCTACCGCATGCCATACTAACAGCCATAATTACATTTATGGATCCGTATCACACTGACGCAAGACGTGGTGTTCAATAAGCACTTGTCAGCAATTGAATCTTCTCGCCTTCCATTTTTCAATTCTTTCTAAGCCTTCTCCTCTACTTCCTGCTCCACTGTTCCTCATAAGAATTAAAATAATAAAAATCTTAACTAACATCTGTTCAACCTTGGATTACAACCTGAGGTCTAAATATAAATGTATATTGGCATTAGGAAAAGTATAAAGAAAGGAAGGAAATAGGAAGAAAAGAAATAAATTTTCCAGAGAGACAAATACTGCAATCCAAATACCACACTTATACTAATTTAATAAAATGTGAGACTGTGTACAACAAAAATGTGCATGCTAATTATTTCACCATTTTGGTTCACAGTAGGAATTCTAGAGATTGCAAAGGAAGAACAAATATTGAGAGAGCTAGGATGATTTTCTCTTTGTGTTATGAGAAGGAAAAAGACCAATAAAAAGTACCCCATAATTTGTTAAATAAGTTATGTGCTCCCTCATTTTTTTTCTATTTCTTATTAAGAAAAAGCATGGAATGAGTTACATAAGCAAATTGATTTAAACTCCTATTAAGTTTCACGTCATTGTACACTCATGTCATCACTTTGTGTCTATTTGTACTACTTTAAGGAATTCAGCATGTTGTAAGAGTTAAGCTAATTTCCTTTGCACACTAGTTTGGGATTTAATTGCTATTGGTAACCTGAAACGACTACATGTCACGAGATGATAATTTACTGAAATCTGACATGATCTAGCATGCAGAGAATGCATCAGGTTTATTTGTGAGTTTGGAACCATGGTAATCCACAAGCAGGCCAGATGTTTTATGGGCTAAAAAGAGATACCGTGGCAGTGTTAGTAAGATTATCTAAGTGAGAACACCCACACTCCCTAGGTGTAATGGTGAGTGAGGATGCTTCAGTTGCATGTTATTGAGACTGGCACTGAAAAAAAAATCCTAATCAAATCTTTCATCCATAATACAGCACAGAAGAATAATTTTCAGTCTGAGCCCTGCATGCAATGTAGAGAAGGATAGATATGCTGCGGCATTAATTCAAATGAATGGTAGTTTAAGTAGAGCAGAGCAACATAAAGGCAGGAATGTATGCATATTCAAATTACCCATCTGCACCATCTACTTACACTTGAGGCATTTCAGCATGCTTATTACCCAGGAACATTTTAATGCGATGCTCATTCTCTGTACCTGAGCTAATTTGCTTCTCCCAAAAGACTATTTTTGATATGATTCTAAAAGAAAAATAAGAGGGATGAATATTTCATAGCTGTATTTCAGGGGAAAAGCCCTCTCTTATGAACCATCTCAATGGGCATAGTTCTGTTATCAGCTAACACGTAAGATGAATGCATGTGTCAATAAAAAGAGAAACTTTAATTAAAAATAAATAATGTAAATAAGGTAGGAAAACACATTTTCAAAATATCAGTTTTTATTATTGGCTTGTTAACGTGGAAAAATATGAAATGGTGGGTAGTGAAAGATAAAGGTATAAATAAAAATAAACATATAAATCATGTCTTCACAATTACTTTATAGATAATACTATACTTACACATTTTCAGAGCATCCAAGAGACGAATTAAACCATTATGCTTCTGATTACATATTTTTAGATAGAGTCAAGAATTTGAAATTTTTACCCCATAGCCTACCACTCTGATCTCATCATAGGGAGAAATATGACTTTGGTAAGCTGTGAGCTTGAGTTTTTGTAACAATTATCAATTCATGTACCATGGAATAATTGTATATAATAAATATATTAGAACATCAAAAAATGAAAGATTTTGGAACGTAAGTATGGTTAATGCCCTTTGCATGTTAAATTAAAATGTACAGACCTCTAAAGGATTTATAATCCCCATATGATAACTTCTGACATGTTTCTTTGAATGAAAGCTATACCCATTACATGCATAATTATTTCTTTCAAAATTTCCATAGATAAGAAGTATTTTCCCATATGATCTCATATATAATACTAAAGTGTTCTCGACCTCAGCCTCCTCCTTTGTAAAGTGGAGAATTTGAAACATATTTCCTTAATCTACTTTCATGTTTAAGAAGAATATGATTCTTTACTCGGTATTTTTCTTTAAGACAAACATTATATAACTAATGCATATGTCCAGTGTTTTATTAAGATACCATTGTTATTGTGATCCCAGTACTGCTGTGAGAGACCACACAAAAGAGGCCCCAAACCATTTTCCAACTTACATCAATATTGATTCAGCAAAGAGAATGCTTTTATAGAAGCATCACTGCTTGTAGCCGTTCAGAGCCATCAGAACCTTTAACTTTGGTGGGTATATATACATATATTTTTTAGAAAAGTCAGCTGACATCTTTATTGCTTTGGGGAAGTTATATATATATATATATACATAAATGTATAAAAACATAAATTATATATGTTTAATTTTATATGTAGGATGTAGAATTGTAAAGAGTGCTAGAAGGGAATTTAAGGATGATATGGTAGACCTTTCCAATTTTATAGATAAGGAATCTGAGGCTCAGAGATACTAAGTGAATTTCTACAAAACCAGTTATTGGCAAGCAAGACTAGTTTATCTTTTTCAAGACATGAATGTCAGGTCCTCATGGCTTGAATTTGAGAGTATTCTAAGAAACGTTTCAAATAGCTTGTTTTGCTTACCTTAATTCAGGGCCAACTTATCCTTATTTCAAGGTATGTTGACAGTTTGCTAGCTTTGGTCACTAAATAGTGCTTCAGATTGAGGCAGCAATGATCTACCAGACAACTGTGTGCACTGCATATTTTTGCGCCACATTATAAAATATATTCTTCATTTATTCATGTATGCATCAAGTGCACATTTATTCTGAGTGCCTATTTTGTACAATAAAAAGTAACTACATTTCAGAAGCAAGGCAATTTCCAGCACTGAGTCCCAAATTCTAGAGCTAAACTTTAGAGAAAAAAACACACAGTATGTTTCCAATCACATCTATTTTTATGCTATGAACATGCTTCATCTTGTACTATGTCATTAAGACCTTATGCCTTATAACTTCAAAAGGAGATTATTGCAAGCAATATTTTACATCTTTATTTTACATTTCCTCCCAAATCACCTTCCAAAATACACACATATATCATCACTGCTGGGCACCATCCCATGGGATAGAGGACACACATGTGTAATGCTTCTTGCCCAACACCAAAAAAGGATGGGAAAAGAGGTAGTCAGGTCATCTAGAAAATGAAACAAGATGAAACAAAACTAACTCTTGTTTTCTTTTAAACAAAGCACCCTGGGTGTTTTTCTAGCTACAGAGAGAATCCAAAATATTAAATAGTTTAGCACAACTTAAAAAAAAAAAAACCTCTTTCAAAATGGCTGTCCCTAGGAGGTGAAAAGCTAGTCTGGCTCCATATTACCAAGGAATTTCAGAAGGCAATTACTCAACTGAATCACAGGGTGTATCCACAGGTGATTTTACAATGTATCTTCCCAATAAGTTTTTCTTCAGGGCTCAGAGAAACTCAAGAATGAGCACAAAAATAATCAAGCCTGAGGCACAGACTATTTAATTAATTAATTTTTACATCTTTATTGGAGTATAATTGCTTTACAATGGTGTGTTAGTTTCTGCTTTATAAAAAAGTGAATCAGCTATATGTATACATATATCCCCTTATCCCCTCCCTCTTGAGCCTCCCTCCCACACTCCCTATCCCACCCCTCTAGGTGGTCACAAAGCACCGAGCTTATCTCCCTGTGCTATGTGGCTGCTTCCCACTAGCTATCTATTTTACATTTGGTAGTGTATGTATGTCCATGCACCTCTCTCACTTCATGCCAGCTTACCCTTCCTCCCACACCCCCCATGTCCTCAAGTCCATTCTCTACATCTGCATCTTTATTCCTGTCTTGCCCCTAGGTTCATCAGAACCAGTTTTTTTTTTTTTTTTTTTTTTAGATTCCATATATACGTGTTAGCATACGGTATTTGTTTTTCTCTTGCTGACTTACTTCACTCTGTATGACAGACTCTAGGTCCATCCACCTCACTACAAATAACTCAATTTCGTTTCTTTTTATGGCTGAGTAATATTCCATTGTATATATGTGCCACATCTTCTTTATCCATTCATCTGTCGATGGACACTTAGGTTGCTTCCATGTCCTGGCTACTGTAAATAGAGCTGCAGTGAACATTGTGGTACATGACTCTTTTTGAATTATGGTTTTCTCTGGGTATATTCCCAGTAGTGGGATTGCTGGGTCATATGGTAGTTCTATTTTTAGTTTATTAAGGAACCTCCATACTGCTCTCCATAGTGGCTGTATCAATTTACATTCCCACCAACAGTGCAAGAGGGTTCCCTTTTCCCCACACCCTCTCCAGCATTTATTGTTCGTAGATTTTTTGATATGGCCATTCTGACCGGTGTGAGGTGATACCTCATTGTAGTTTTGATATGCACTTCTCTAATGATTAGTGATAAGCATTCTTTCATGTGTTTATTGACAATCTGTATATCTTCTTTGGAGAAATGTCTATTTAAGTCTTCTGCCTATTTTTGGATTGGGTTGTTTGTTTTTTTGATATTGAGCTGCATGAGCTGCTTGTATATTTTGGAGATTAATCCTTTGTCAGTTGTTTCTTTGGCAAATATTTTCTCCCATTCTGAGGGTTGTCTTTTCATCTTGTTTATGGTTTCCTTTAATGTGCAAAAGCTTTTAAATTTCATTAGATCCCATTTTATTCTTTTTAATCTCCATTTCTCTAGGAGGTGGGTCATAAAGGATCTTGCTGTGATTTATGTCATAAAGTGTTCTGCCTATGTTTTCCTCTAAGTTTTATAGTGTCTGGCCTTACAGTTAGGTCTTTAATCCATTTTGAGTTTATTTTTGTGTATGGTGTTAGGAAGTGTCCTAATTTCATTCTTTTACATGTAGCTGTCCAGTTTTCCCAGTACCACTTATTGAAGAGGCTGTCTTTTCTCCATTGTATATTCTTGCCTCCCTTGTAAAATATAAGGTGACCATATGTGCGTGGGTTTATCTCTGAGCTTTCTATCCTGTTCCATTGATCTATCATTCTGTTTTTGTGCCAGTACCATACTGTCTTGATTACTGTAGCTTTGTACTATAGTCTGAAGTTAGGGAGCCTGATTCCTCCAACTCTGTTTTTCTTTCTCAAGATTGCTTTGGCTATTTGGGGTCTTTTGTGTTTCCATACAAATTATGAAATTTTTGTTCTAGTTCTGTGAAAAATGCCAGTGGTAGTTTGATACGGATTACATTGAACCTGTAGATTGCTTTGGGTAATAGAGTCATTTTCACAATGTTGATTCTTCCAATCCAAGAACTTGGTATATCTCTCCATCTATTTGTATCATCTTTAATTTCTTTCATCAGTGTCTTATAATTTTCTGCATACAGTTCTTTTGTCTCCTTAGGTAGGTTTATTCCTAGATATTTTATTCTTTTTGTTACAGTGGTAAATGGGAGTGTTTTCTTAATTTCACTTTCAGATTTTTCATCACTAGTGTATAAGAATGCCAGAGATTTCTTTGCATTCATATTGTATCTTGCTACTTTACCATATTCATTAGTTAGCTCTAGTAGTTGTCTGGTAGCATCTTTAGGATTCTCTATGTATGGTATCATGTCATCTGCAAACAGTGACAGCCTTACTTCTTCTTTTCTGATTTGAATTCCTTTTATTTCTTTTTCTTCTCTGATTGCTGTGGTTAAAACTTCCAAAACTATGTTGAATAAGAGTGGTGAGAGTGGGCACCCTTGTCTTTTTCCTAATCTTAGCAGAAATGCTTTCAGTTTTTCACCATTGAGAATGATGTTGGCTGTGGGTTTGTCACAAATGGCCTTTATTATGTTGAGGTAGGGTCCCTCTATGCCCACTTTCTGGAGAGTTTTTATCATAAATGAATGTTGAATTTTGTCCAAAGCTTTTTCTGCATCTATTGAGACTATCATATGGTTTTTATCCTTCAATTTGTTAATATTGTGTATCACATTGATTGATTTGAGTATATTGAAGAATCCTTGCATTCCTGGGATAAACCCCACTTGATCATGGTGTACGATCCTTTGAATGTGCTGTTGGATTCTGTTTGCTAGTATTTTGTGGAGGAGTTTTGCATCTATGTTCATCAGTGATATTGGCCTGTAGTTTTCTTTCTTTGTGACATCTTTGTCTGGTTTTGGTATCTGGGTGATGGTGGCCTTGTAGAATGAGTTTGGGAGTGTTCCTCCCTCTGCCATATTTTGGAAGAGTTTGAGAAGGATAGGTGTTAACTCTTCTCTAAATGTCTGATAGAATTCACCTGTGAATCCATCTGGTCCTGGGCTTTTGTTTGTTGGAAGATTTTTAATCACAGTTTCAATTTCAGTGCTTGTGATTGGTCTGTTCATATCTTCTATTTCTTCCTGGTTCAGTCTCGGCAGGTTGTGCTTTTCTAAAAATTTGTCCATTTCTTCCAGGTTGTCCATTTTATTGACATATAGTTGCTTCTAGTAGTCTCTCATGATCCTTTGTATTTCTGCAGTGTCAGTTGTTACTTCTCCTTTTTCATTTCTAATTCTATTGATTTGAGTCTTCTCCCTTTTTTCCTTGATGACTCTGGCTAATGGTTTATCAATTTTGTTTATCTTCTCAAAGAATCAGCTTTTAGTTTTATTGATCTTTGCTATTGTTTGCTTCATTTCTTTTTATTTCTGATCTGATCTTTATGATTTCTTTCCTTCTGCTAACTTTAGGGTGTTTTTGTTCTTCTTTCTCTAATTGGTTTAGGTGTAAGGTTAGGTTGTTTATTTGAGATGTTTCTTGTTTCTTGAGGTAGGAGTGCATTGCTATAAACTTTCCTCTTAGAACTGCTTTTGCTGCATCCCATAGGTTTTGGGTCATCTTGTTTTCAATGTCATGGTAAGTTTTGTTTTACTCTTTGATTTCTTCAGTGACCTCTTGGTTATTTAGTAGCGTATATTTTAGCCTCCATGTGTTTGTATTTTTTACTGTTTTTTTCCATAATTGATATCTAGTTTCATAGCGTTGTGGTTGGAAAATATAGTTGATACGATTTCAATTCTCTTAAATTTACCAAGGCTTGTTTTGTGACCCAAGATATGATCTATCCTGGAGAATGTTCCACATGCACTTGAAAAGAAAGTGTATTTTGTTGTTTTTGGATGGAATGTCCTATAAATATCAATTAAGGCCATCTGGTCTAATGTGTTGTTTAAAGCTTGTGTTTCCTCATTTATTTTCATTTTGGATAATCTGTCCACTGGTGAACGTGGGGTGTTAAAGTCCCCCACTATTGTTGTGTTACTGGCAATTTCCCCTTTTATGGCTTTTTGCATTTGCCTTATGTTTTGAGGTGCTCCTATGTTTGGTGCATAAATATTTATGATTGTTATATCTTCTTCTTGGATTGATCCCTTGATCATTATGCAGTGTCCTTCTTTGTTTCTTGTAATTATTATTTTGAAGTCTATTTTGTCTGATATGAGTATTGCTACTCCAGCTTTCTTTTGATTTCCATTTGCATGGAACATCTTTTTCCATCCCCTCCCTTTCAGTCTGTATGTGTCCTTAGGTCTGAAGTGGGTCTCTTGTAGACAGCATATATACGGGTCTTGTTTTTGTATCCATTCAGCCAGTCTGTGTCTTTTGGTGGGAGTATTTAATCCATTTACATGTAAGGTAATTATGGATATGTATGCTCCTATTACCATTTTCTTAGTTGTTTTGGGTTTGTTTTTGTAGGTCTTTTCCTTCTCTTGTGTTTCCTGCCTAGAGAAGTTCCTTTAGCATTTGTTATAAAGCTGGTTTGGTAGTGCTAAATTCTCTTAACTTTTGCTTGCATGTAATGGTTTTAATTTTTCCATTGAATCTGAATGAGATCCTTGCTGGGTAATCTTGGTTGTAGGTTTTTCCCTTTTATCACTTAAAATATGTCCTGCCACTCCCTCTGGCTTGCAGAGTTTCTGCTGAAAGATCAGCTAGTAACCTTGTGGGGATTCCCTTGTATGTTATTTGTTGCTTTTCCCTTGCTGCTTTAATATTTTTTCTTTATATTCAATTTTTGATAGTTTGATTAATATGTGTCTTGTCATGTTTCTCCTTGGGTTTATCCTATATGGGACTCTCTGTGTTTGCTGGACTTGTTTGACTATTTCCATTCCCATGTTAGGGAAATTTTTGACTATAATTTCTTCAAATATTTTCTCAGACCCTTTCTTTTTCTCTTCTTCTTCTGGGACCCCTATAATTCAAATGTTGGGGTGTTTAATGTTGTCCCAGAGGTCTCTGAGGCTGTCCTCAAGTCTTTTCATTTTTTTTTTCTTTATTCTGCTCTGTGGCAGTTATTTCCACTATTCTATCTTCTGGGTCACTTATCCATTCTTCTGCCCCAGTTATTCTGCTCTTGATTCCTTCTAGAGCGTTTTTAATTTCATTCATTGTGTTGTTCATTGTTTGTTTGATTTTTAGTTCTTCTAGGTCCTTGTTAAACGTTTCTTGTATTTTCTCCATTCTATTTCCAAGATTTTGGATCATCTTTACTATCATTACTCTGAATTCTTTTTCAGGTAGACTGCCTATTTCCTCTTCATTTGTTAGGTCTGGTGGGTTTTTACCTTGCTCCTTCATCTGCATATTTCTGTCTTCTCATTTTTTTAAACTTACTGTGTTTAGCATCTCCTTTTCACAGGCTGCAGGTTCATAGTTCCTGTTGTTTTTTGTGTCTGCCTCCAGTGGGTAAGGTTGGTTCAGTGGCTTGTGTAGGATTACTGGTGGAGGGGATTCGTGCCTGTGTTCTGGTGGGGGTGCTGGATCTTGTCCTTCTGGTGGGCAGGACTGCATCCGGTGGTGTGTTGTGGGGTGTCTTTGAACATAGTATGACTTTAGGCAGCCTCTCTGCTAATGGGTGTGGTGTGTTCCTGTCTTGCTAGTTGTTTGGCATGGGCTGTGCAGCACTGGAGCTTGCTGGCCATTGGGTGGAGCTGGGTCTTAGTGTTGAGATGGAGATCTCGGGGAGAGCTCTCACCAATTAATATTACATGGGGCTTTGAGGTCTCTGTTGGTCCAACGTCCTGGACTTGGCTCTCCCACCTTGGAGGCTCAGGCCTGACACCCGGCCAGAGCACCTAGACCCTGCCATACACATGGCTAAGAAGAAAAGGAAGAAGAAGAAAAAAATGAACAGACAGAACCCCAAGACAAATAGTAAAAGCAAAACTAAACAGAAAATCACACAAAGAAACATATACACACACACTCACAAAAAGAGAGAAAAAGAAAAGAGAGGAACCAAACCAATAAAGAAATCCACAAATAAAAACAATCATTAAAAACTAAGCTAAGATAAACACAAAACCCAAAACAAAACAAACACTGAAGGCAAACCCCAAGTCCACAGTTGTCCCCAAAGTCCACCACCTCAATTTTGGGAACACTCATTGTCTGTTCAGGTATTCCACACATGCAGGGTTTGCCAAGCCAATTGCGGGGATTTAGTCCACTGCTACTGAGGCTGCATGGAGAAATTTCACTTTCTTTTCTTTGTTCACACAACTCCTGGGGTTCAGCTTTGGTTTTGGCCCCACCTCTGCATGTAAGCCACCCTCAGGCCTCTGTTCCCTGCCCAGACAGGAGGGGTTTAAAGCAGCAGATGATTAGGGCTCTCTTGCTCCCTCAAGCTGGGGAGAGGGAGGGGTACAGTAGTCACAATTGGAATGTGGGGTGTGCCTGTGGTGGCAGAGGCCACGTGACTTTGCAACAGCCTGAGGTGTTCAGTGTGTTTTCCCAGGGAAGTTGTCCCTGGATCAGGGGACCCTGGCAGTGGTGGGCTGCACAGGCTCCTGGGGGGTTGTGGGTAGTGACCTGAACTTGCACACAGGATCCTTGGTGGCAGCAGCGGCAACCGTAGTGGTCCATGACCGTCTCTGGGGTCTGAGATGATAGCTGTGTCTCATGCCCATCTCTGGAGCTCCCTGAGGTGGTGCTCTGTCATCTGTGGGCACAGGGAGCAGGAAGTCCCTCTCTTTGCACACCCAAGACAATGGTCTCTTGCCTCTCTGGCAGGTCTGGACTTTTCCCCGGACTCCCTCCTGGCTAACTGTGGTGCACCAGCCCCCTTCAGGCTGTCTTTATGCAGCCAAACCCAGTCCTCTCCCTGGGGTCTGACCTCTGAAGCCTGAGCCTCAGCTCCCAGCCACCACCCACCCCAGCGGGTGAGCAGACAAGCGTCTCAGTCTGGTGAGTGCTGGTCGGCACCGATCCTCTGTGCGGTGATCTGTCCACTTTGCCCTCTGCACCCCTGTTGCTGCGCTCTCCTCTGTTGCTCCTTAGCTCCCCCACTCACATCCCTGCCAGTGAGGGGGCTTCCTAGTGTGTGGAAACTTTTCCTCCTGCACAGCTCCCTCCCAGAGGTGCAGGTCCCGTCCCCATTCTTTTGTCTCTGTTTTTTCTTTTTTCTTTTGCCCTACCCAGGTACTTTGGGATTTTCTTGCCTTTTGGGAAGTCTGTGGTCTTCTGCCAGCATTCAGTAGGTGTTCTGTAGGATTCTTTCCGCATGTAGATGCATTTTTGATGTATTTGTGGGGAGGAAGGTGATCTCCACATCTTACTCCTCCAACATCTTGAAGGTCTCCCCCAGACTATTTTAATAATAGAGGAGCTGCCATTTGTTGAATGCTTATGATGTACCAAGCTTTCTGCTGGGCGTTTTCATATATTATCTTCTATCTTTACAACAAAACTGCAAGACTGAGATTTTATTTTTATTTTACAATTGAGAAAGTCGAGGCTCAGAAAGGAATGTGATTTCCTCTAAGCCTCAGTGGTATAGCTGAGATTTGAAGCCATGTACATGTCATTCCAAAGTCCATTCTTATTCTACTGTGTAGCCTTGTCCTAAGTGTATATAGCTTTGAATACTTTTCCTTGGCAGGAGAAAATGACAAAATGTATTCACTATTTCTCAGTTCTTTAAACTTCTCCATGACCTTAAGCATCTAAACCTGTTTTTCATAGTCCATAAGCCATTCTCCCAGGCTGGAAACCCATTTATCTGGGCCTGGAAATTTGAGTTCCCTTCAAGAAGCCAGGTACTCCCTATCTCCTCACTTACCTTGGATTTCAGGTCCTTTATTATTATGTTTTTTCTACTATTTCCAGTTTGAATAACCTTGAATGAGGAGACCAAAGCACATTAGAAGGATGAATATTTCTGCTTTCTTTCCAATCATGTGGTATTTCCCATCAATGATTTCCTCCCACCATCATTGGATGTAGTGCTACAAACAGCATTGACTCTTGACCTCAAGCACTGGAACAGCTGACTAGCATTCTGATTCATCAACCGTGTTCTTTACTGGAGAATACATTAGAGATAATCCAGCTCTTTCAGGGCATTTGGTTTTTTTTCAAAACTTTGAACACAGGTGATGATATTCCTAACACTGGCAGCACCTTATAGGCCATGGAGTGTCTAGTCTTACAATAACTCTAATTTATTTTACAAAATTGTAAGTACATTGACCTATATGTGATGCATTCTATATGCTTGTATTTTAGGTGTATTTTTGTGAGAAGAAAACCTGAACTTGATTCTAACCAGGAAGTCCTCTCAGGGTCAGTCAGTTCACCTTTCCAGAAACATAAACATAAAACATGTGTAGCATCTGAGAAGTTCAGTTTTCCTTTAGGCTATGTTCTAAATAGGTAGTAAGTCTGGCTGTTCTAACGTCTAACTCTTCTCCCATCTATCATTGTGCTGCCCTGTGGAGAGTAACCCCCTTCTAATACATCACAGTCTAGATTCTCTATGTACATGAAAAAATGTTCTCTCGTGTTATTATATTTGATTTCATTACATAAGTCTTTGAAAATTTTCCTCTGACAAAATCTTTTCCTTGAGAATGTTAATTTTCTTCCACAGTATAAATCAATTTGAGAATCACCATGTGCTTGAATAAAGTAAATAGTACAGCAATCAAAATACCAAAGTTTGTACTTTGGTAGATGAACAGAAGAAATATTGTCCAGAAATAAAGAGAACCATGTTATGAGGATGTTAGACCTCAGAGATCATCTCGTCTCGCAGACAAGGAAATTAAGGACAAGAAAGGTGACGTGACTCACTCAAATCACAAGGTAAGTTCATTATTGAGCCATGAAGAGAACACATGTCCTGTAAAAACTGTTTATTCTACTATATCACTTATTTTTAACACTCACTGTGCATTTGAATTACTTGAGGAGCTCTTAAAAATACAGATGTCTGGGCCTCATTCCCAAAGACACTGATTCAAGTTGTCTGGAGTGAGAACAAGAAATCTGTATTTTTTTAGGTGAAGTATAGTTGATTTACAATGCTGTGTTAATTTCTGCTGTACAGCAAAGTGACTCCATTTTATATATATATATATATATATATATATACACATTCTTTTTTATAGTCTTTTCCATTATGGTTTACCTCAGGATATTGAATATAGTTCCCTGTGCTATACAGTAGGACCTTGTTGTTTATCCATTCTACATATACCAGTTTGCATCTGCTAACCCCAAACTCCCAGTCCATCCCCCTCAATCCTCCACCCTGCTGGTAACAACAAGTCTGTTCTCTATGTCTGTCAGTCTGTTTCTGTTTTGTAAATATGAATGGCATTATTTCCTTCTTTTTAATGGTTGAGTAGTATTCCATGGTATATATGTACCACATCTTCTTTATCCATTCATCTGTCAGTGGACATTTAGGTTGTTTCCATGTCCTGGCTATTGTGAATAGTGCTGCTATTAACACTGAGATGCATATATCTTTTCGAATTAGAGCTTTCATCTTTTTTGAATATATGTTAAGGAGTGGAATTGATGAATCATATAGTAATTCTATTGTTAGTTTTCTGAGGAACATTCATACTGTTTTGCACAGTGGCTGCACCAACTTACATTCCCACCAACAGTGTAGGAGGGTTCCCTTTTCTCCACACCCTCTCCAGCATTTATTTGTAGACTTTTTAATCATGGCCATTCTGACTGGTGTGAGGCAGTATCTCATTGTAGTTTTAAGAAATCTGTATTTTTTAAGCACACCCCACCAGGGTATTCTACCATACAGCAAAGAATAAGAACTACCAAACTATATCATGGTGTCTCTCTAAAACTATTAACATAAATCACTGTCTGAGGCTATGATGGAGATGCCTGTTCTCCATAACGAGTTTAATAAGACCTTCTCTTGATTAAGTATGTTGGAGGAGTTACTACACAAATGGCATCATTACAAAAGAATGTTGGGGTGCTATCCCAGACACTTAAGTGACCAGCCATTTGTTTAAGATTAAAGGAATTCTGGCTTCATGAATCTCCATATTTTGTAGAAAATTATTGGTTATTCTTTGTGTCACCTGCTTCAGGAAGTCATTGCTGAACCTCCTTTTCTCCAGTCTTGCTTAGATGCCCCTCCTGTGTCCTATCAGAGCACTCTGTGTTTATATGTCTCATGGCAGTTACCATATTGCATGGAATTGAGTTTTTTGCCTGTTTCTCCCACTAGACTGTGAGAAACCTGAGGGAAGAAATTAGTTATTCATGTTTGTATTTCCAGAATTTAGCATATTTTCTGGGAGACAGTAGATGATCAATAAATACCTCTTGAACTGAACTGAATTTAGAGTCCTAAAAACACAATTACAATGAGTTTAGCAAAATAAAAGATGTTGCCAATTCAGAACAGTTAAAGATGATAGGAAAGCATGCCTGGTGCCAAAAGGACAAAAGCGTGGATGCCTCTTCTATCCTCATAAGGAAAGGATAAGATAGATGCGTATCATGTCCTTGTACTACTAACTTTACATATGTTGTCTCATTACATGCTCACAATAACCTTCCAAAGTAGTTTATTATCACTTCTAATTGATATATAAGGAAATTGATGCTTTAAAAAAGCACCTAAATAACTTAGAAGGATTAACTAACTTGCCCAAAGTTGCCTAGGTAGTGAATGGAGGCAGATTTCAAACTCAGGTTTTTCTGGTTCTGCAACACTTGATTTTCTTATTATCCTTAAAACTTCACCTCTTATAAGGTTCATTTATCATTCACACTTCCCAGCATAAAATTCCAAGGAAAAAGGAACTCATTTACAATCCCCATTGTTGACCAACTTTTTAGCCTGTTTCTTACAAAGTTGATTTCCCAAGGCTTTAAATCCATTGGCATATAGTAGGTGCTGAATAAATATTTGTTGAAACAGTAACGATGAATAACTAATAGTCTTAACCAATAGGTACATTTACTCTTACTAGTGCTTACTCCTGTCTATCACATCCCTGAATATGTACAAATTTCTTACACATAGATTGCCAGCAATGAGATTTAGATATTCAAGTAGTTGAAAAGCACATCCTATAAATTATATCTTTGCTCTTCAGATATTTCTAGTCTTAGACTCTGTTAAGAAACAGAGAGGAGTTACTGAACTCTCAAACAGTGCTTCTTTGAAAATAGAATTGAGCCTCAAGGAAACTCTAGATAGACATTTAATAATAATATTTTATACTTACTGTCTTACGAGAAACTTCATATATGTTAGGCCATACTATGCTACAATCCTCATGAAAATCTCATAGGTAGGTAATAGTATTATCTTTTTACAGAACGCTTGAAGCTAGAGAGGTTAAACAGCTTGCTTTTAATCACATGACTAGGAAAAGGCGGAGGGACTTCCCTGGTGGTCCAGTGGTTAAGACTTCGCACTTCCACTGCAGGGGGTGAGGGTTCCATCCCTGGTCTGGGAGTTAAGATCCTGCATGCTGTGCGGTGTAACCAAAAAAAAGAAAAGGCAGAGTAGGAGTGGAACCCCTGGATTTGATGGACCCCATGGGTCATTCCTGAAGGAGGGAGATAAATATTTAACATTTATTTATTTTAGGCAAAGAAGCTCTGTTAGGTGCATTATAAAATTGTCTCAAAATTTAATCATCACCATGAAGTAAGAACCATTATGACCTCCATTTTATAGTTCTATATATTTCTCTAAGGGAACCAAATTGCAGAGAGGTCTAATAATGTACCCAGTGGTACCTACACTGGAAGCAAGCAGAAGCCCAGGAAGATAATCTGGGTTTTCTTATCCATAGTCGAATATTCTTTCTTCTATGCCACATCTTATGATCTGTTAGGAGAATTCTTGAGAAGACGTGGAGACCAATCCTCTTTCTTGTGCATTTTGGGATCAAGCTGGGCCTTTGTTCTATGGTTTCTGCCAGAGTAGTAGTGAGAATTCTGGAGTTTAAATTTGGAGAATGAGGAGAGATAAAGTTAACTTATGTTTTTGATGCTACACAAAGCACACTGAAGTGGTCTAAAATGTTCCTTTATTAGACTCAAATTGACACCATTCTCTCATTTGTGCTTAAAATCATTATAAGCAGAGAATAAATTCAATGGCTTTGTAACCAAAATCACCTTAAATATTCAGAAGCCAAACACCTTCTTCCTTCTGCCCACAATCTCAAAACAAATTCATGTGGCAGATTAGTAAAATAAAAGACCACAAAATTAATCAAATCTTAAATGTTTTCTTGTCATATAATACACAATAAGGCAATATTACACTTCATACAAAGGTATACCAGTGCTTAGGGAAATGGAGATAAATATGAAGCTGAAAAAAAATCTATTAGGAAAGATTAGAGTTTAATCAACAATGATGTATGTGCATAGAATACCAATGTTATGATATTTAGACGTTTTTGGTATCTGGTGATAGTTACTAATCAGCTGTAGTGAGCTCTTCCATAATTTATGGTAATACTAATCTTATTCAATACTTAAGACTGTTAAAGAATTCTCAGAAATTGAAAGTTTTAATTATATTTAAATATGACATGGGATCAGTCCCTAAACCATCATATTTGTAAAAAAACAAAAGTTAGATCTAGAGTAAAAATTGTTGAAGAAACTGCAATATAATTACACTGAGTCTGTTTATTTCAGCATTATTTACAATAGCCAGGACATGGAAGCAACCTAAATGTCCATCAACAGATGAATGGATAAAGAAGATGTGGTACATATACACAATGAAATATTACTCAGCCATAAAAAGATTGAAATAATGCCATTTGCAGCAACATGGATGGAACTAGAGATTGTCATACTGAATGAATTAAATCAGACAGAGAAAGACAAATATCATAAGATATCGTTTATATGTGGAATCTTAAAAAATGGTACAAATGAACTTATTTACAAAACAGAAATAGAGTCACAGATGTAGAAAACAAACTTATGGGTTACCAGAGAGTAAGTGGGGGGAGGGATAACTTGGGAGATTGGGATTGACATATACACACTACTATATATAAAATAGATAACTAATAAGGACCTACTGTATAGCACAGGGAACTCTACTCATTACTCTGTAATGGCCTATATGGGAAAAGAATCTTAAAAAGAGTGGATATTTGTATATGTATAACTGATTCATTTTGTTGTACACCTGAAACTAACAGAACATTGTAAAGCAACTATACTCCAATGAAATTTTTTTAAAAATTTGCACTGAGTCTACGTACTAAAATGCCCATTAACAGCCTTTTAACTTCAGAAAGATTTATATTATGTTCAGTGAATGGTTTAATGGCAAGTCAAAGATCTTATTATTTCTTTTAATTTATCAAATTCTAGTTATATTTTCTAAATGTATAATGTATTGGTCTAATACATTTAATATTATTGAGATAATCATATTCATATACCTCAATTTCATCAAACATGAAATAATTATTTCAAATTGTTCAATGTCTGTGACTTGCATTTAAAATGCCACTTACCTAATTTTTAGAATTATACAAGGAATATATAACTATTGTACAAATTTAGAAAATATAAAAATTGTGTGAAGAAGAATATAAAATCAAGCATTATCCTACTACTCAGAGATAAACCGTTGTTATTTTTAATGTATATCCTTTTCAGTTTTTCTATGCTTCCTATATACGACTTTAAAATAGAGATCTTTCTCCACACAAAATTGTTCATCTTGTTTTTTTTCTTAATATGATATTATCGAATTTGCTTCTTCTCTCTTATTCACACTTCAGCCCACTCTCATCCAGCTTTCCACCATTCCAGTGAAACTGATGTATCAAATGTACACATTTCTGTCTTCATCTTTCCCAGCAACTCAAACAGCACTGTCCAATATGGCAGCCAATAGCCACATTCGGGTATTAAAATTAAGTTAAAAGCAATTCAGTTCCTTAGTCACATAGCCACCTTTCAAGTGCTCAGTAGGCTCTTGTGGATAGTGGCAGCTATGTCCTACAGCACAGATCTAGAATATTTTCATTACTACACAAACTTCATTTGGACACTGCTGTCTCAGCGGCTTTTGACAAAGTTTCCAGTCCTTCCTTCTCAAGAAAGTTTCCCCCCATGGCTTCTATGAAAACACACTCTCCTGGTTTTCCTCTTACTTTCCTGCTGCCTGTTCTTGGTCTCCTTTGCTGGATTCTCTTATTTTCATCATACAAATGTTAGCATGTCCTAGAGCTTAATTCATAGACCTCTATTCCTTTCATTCTGTACCCTTACCTTAGGTGATCATATCAAGTGCCATGGAGTTAAATAACATTTCTAAGCTGGCTACTCCCAAAATTATATCTCCAGACCTAATCTCTAACTTTGAACTCCAGACTTATATATCCAATTGTCTACTCAATATTTTTTGTCTTCAACTTAATATGTCAAAAATTGTCTTATTTCCAATCCTCCAAAACCTATTCTTCCCTAAGTGTCCCCTAGCTCAATAAATGGTATCAAAATCTACTCAGTTAGTCTAAAAATCAAAAGTCTTTTTTTATTAATGTCTTTCCCTCTATTGACACAGAGAATCCATCTCCTTCTCTTTATGTAATAAATCAGGAATACTTAAAGCACGATGAGACAAAAAGTTTAAAAATAAAGGGATGAGAAAAGTACAACGTGATAATACAAAAAAAGCAGGTGTCGTGATGTTAATTCTAAAAAATGTCAAATTGTAAACTGTGCCAAAAGTAGTATTTCATGTTCACAAAACATGCATTCTAGTTAGAAAATATGCTTCAGATTTTATAAATGAAACACAGGTGAATGTGCAAGGAGAAACAACAGACAAATCAACCATCAGGGGATGGATTTTTTCTCAGAATTTAACAGATGAAGGTAAATGAAAATGCACAACAGTTTTGTGAATTTAGATAATTCATTTAACTATCTTGTTCTAAACTATACAAAATTGTACCGTACCAGAAAGTACATATTCTGTTTAAACATTAAATATCAACAGAAAATGAAATACTATATTTAGAAAAATTTTGTGCTAACAGCAAAAGTGATAAAATACCTCAGAATAACATTGGAAAATATGTAGGAGCTCTGTAAACTGTAAAACTTTATTTTGGTAAATAAAAGACAAAATCCTTAATAAATAAAGAGATGTGCCACATTATTTGATAGGAGGAGAATTTGACAAATAGATTATAAATATTGTCTCTGTTAATTTATTGGTATAGCTAAGATAATTTTGAAAATAATAATGAAGGGAACTTGCACTACCAGATTGAAAATATTTATGTGTTGTAAAGCTAAAATAAATCAATGTGCAGCTGACACAAGAATAAACAAAAACTGTTTATCTACATAGTCTACATCTTTATCTATGTGTATGAACTTTATATACCATAAAGGTGGCATTTCAAATTAGAAAATTGGTTGCCAAGTCATTCCTATCATGGAGGTAAACGTTTAAAAAACCTTTACATTTTTGAAAAAGGTTTAAAAAACCTTTTATGTTTAAAAAGTCTTAGGATAAGACTAAGAGAATTGACTACAGTTGGAAACATTTTTTCTATATCTAAAAAATCCCATGAATATTTACAATCAAAACTCAAAGGCTAGTGAAACCTGGATAATATTTGCAACATATGACAGAGTAAGGGTAGATACCCTTGCTATGTAGAGTTCTAACAAATAAACAAGACAATTGCAAATATCCCAATAGAAAAATGTTTGAAGGACAAGAACATGAAATTCACAAAAGAAAGAATACAAAAGCTAAACCTATGAAAATAAGGTCCATATTATTAGTAATAGAATAAATTTAAACTAAAAAAAACTGTGATAATATTGCTTCTGAGAATATTGCTTCTTCATCAGCCAGTAAGAGAAATGCTTACTTAAGAGAGGAGAGGCAGTGTTCCCACCATTATTTTTCCAAGCATCTTTAGTATTTTCTCTGTTATCCGTTCTATGCAATACGAACTTTTTCTCATTAATCGAATTAATTGAAGAAATCTCTCTGCTGATTACTTGTCTCAAATAAGAAATTTAAAATAGAATTCTTTCGGTGGTAAATATTAAAGGAGGTGGAGGGCAGTATTTGAAATCACTTTCTAAATCCTTCCTCTCATATTATGTGGTTGGTGAACACAGAGTAGAAAATTCAGTGGTTCATTATTCAAACTTGTGTGGGTGTGGGTGTGTAGAGCACATGCACAAATGCTTATTAACTGGGAGATTAATCTTTCCTTAGTAATAAAAAAGTTTTAATCACAGCCTAGAGGATGGGGAATCTAGGGTCACAAAACTTATTTAAAACAAAAGCTTAATTCATATAGAAGTTTGCTGCAGATAGAAACTTCCCCTAGTGTGCTGTTATTCTAAGCCTTCCTTCCAGTTCTGTACCATTACCTGAAGGTGGCAGCCTTTCCACAAACTAATTTCTCGGGACTCTGAAAGGTAGGCACTCCCATCTTGCTAACAATACTGAAAAGGTCAAACCACTACAGAAAACCACCTTATAGAACAGAAATATATTAAGCAAGAAAATTCAGATACTTTATGCTCATCTCAAAGATGACAACAAAAAGAGAAAATGAGAGAAAAAGTCTCATCACATAGCTGCATAATCAAACCTTTAACAAGAAGCAGAACAGATACACAAAGATGATTATGTCTTAAAGACTAACTTTCCTGCATTATCAAAAAATAAACTAAAATGCTTCAAAACTTCTGCATGCTAATAGGACCCATGAACTAAAAGTAACTGTCAGGGCACAAAGCATGCTGTTTCAAAAGAATAGCATCTAAAAGGGAGTTTTTGAGAAGAAATTATCCTATAATTACCCTTGCCTTCCTGTGCTTAAAATCACCTTTTTCAGAGGTTCTATATCTCCAGAAACAGTCCTGGGCAAAGAGTAACTCTTAGTGTTTCTTTAGAAATGTCTCTGAAATGCCAAGTAGCTCAATTTGTTCCTGGCTTTGCTCAAATTATGTATTTTATAATCAGTGAAAAAATAAAAGCCAATCCAAACCTTATCTACTCTTGGAACTAACCCTGGATATAACATGTGTTTTGTCTGCTCTGGCCCACACAGGAACAAAATGTCAGAGGCCAGTTTTTAGGATGGAGAATAGACATTATAATGTTGTGCTGCATAGAAACAAACTTGAAAAGCCACCAAAACTGTGACTCAGGATATCAAATGTTTGAGACCAATTTGCTTGGTAATAACAACACAAAAGGGAATAAGCATCTTCTGTGACAAACTTCATATACCTTGGTCATGAATAATTCCCTAAGTTCTGTAAGAGCATGCAGTTTTATATCTACCATGACTGTGCAGAATTCCAAACCCTGAAGGAAATTGGACGTCTGACTTCATGGGCCCATTCTGGTTTTGAAATGAACGATGAAGGCTGAGGTAAATGTAGGCCTGTCTTACTTATGATTATGTATTTAGACTAAGGTTGGCAAATTATAGCCCAGGCAAAATCTGGCCCACCACTTGTTTACGTAGATAAAATTTTATTAGAATACAGCCATGCCATTAATTTCTGTATTCTCTATGGCTGCTTTTGCACCACAACTGCATGGTTTATATGTGGAATCTTAAAAAATGGTACAAATGAGATTGCCTGGCCTGCAAAATGGAAAATAATTTCTGCTACAGTAAAAGCTTGCCAATCCCATACTAGACTGTAATATCCATGCCCCACCCCTCAAGAAGGTAAGTTGCATGGCAGCATGGACTATATATATATATCTTATTCACTACTGTATTCCTTTTCCTTAGCACAGTGCCTGGTACATAATTGATGCTCAATAAATATTGGTTGAATGAATGAGGGAATAAATATTACCCTGAGCACATTCAAGCATGCGGTCTTTCTCTCCATGCCCAGATACAGGCAAAACTGTCATACTGCACTGCCCCTACATCTCTCACACACTTGAGTCATGAATTCTGAAGGAGAAGATTGGAAGGAAATCAAAGCTGGAGAAGCAACTGAAGCAAATAGCTTAACATCTGAATCATACTGTTTGCATAGTCCATTCATGTACATCTCTCTTAGGTTGTGTGATTATGATAATGATGGTCATCATTTATGAAGTACTTGGTATGTATCAGGGGCTTTGTACACATTGTCTTATATAATATTTACAGCCCTGTAACATATGCACTATTATTACCATTTCTATTTTACAAATAAGCAATGAAGACTCAAAGGTTAAATAACTTGCTAAACGGAGCAGAGATGTAGAAGCGGGATGGGAATCCAGGTAGTGTGATTCCAGAGCCTGTTGTAGAAGAAGCAGAATTCATTGTTTAATAGAAGTATTTTTTGTTTTGTTATGATGGTCAGAATAGTTGCAGGGATTCTCTGATTTGGTCACAGCTCTACAAAAAGCTGTCTGATCACAAATACCAACTTTTTCCCCCTCTATCCTTGTGACAAAAAACAAATAAGGAGTATCTCTGTACTAAGTTCTCCAAGGGGTAAATGCTGATGGAAGAGAAGATTTTGAGGACGTGAAAATTAATAATGACAAATGCAGGGACAGTGACAAATGCTTCGAAGAATGTGTGGGCATTAGATTTGGTCATCTTTGCTAGAGCAGTTTCAATGGAAAGGTGAACCTTAATACCTAACAGTGGAAGCTTAAAAGGGAACAAACGTACCAAAATCAGGCAAAGACATCACAAGAGGAAAAACAAACCTAGAAACCAATATGCCTTATGAATATAGGCATAAAAATCTTTAACAATTCTAGAAAAGCAAATTTTGCAACATGCAAAAAAGGAGTACACACCACAACCAAGTAGGGTTTATCCCAGTAATGCAAGAGTTGATTCAGCATACATAAATCGATCAATGCAATACACCATATTAATGCACTAAAAACAATATTCTCAACAGATGCCGAAAAAACATTTAACAAAGTCCAACACCTTTTACCATAAAAACACTTAACAAACTAGAAATAAAAGGGAACTTCTTCAATCTGATAAAGGGCATCTATGAAAAATCCAGAGCTAACATCTCAATTAATGGTGAAAGATCAAAAGATTTCCCCCTAAGATCAGGAACAAAAGAAGGACACCCAGTCTTCCCACTTCTATTCAACATTGTACTGAAAGTTCTAGACAGGACATTAAGAAAGAAAAATAAATAAAAGGCATTCAAAATGGAAAGAAAGACGTAAAACTATCTCTATTCACAGATGACATGAACTTATACACCAAAATTCATAAGAAATCCACAAAAAACTATTGGAACTAATAAACAAGTTCAGCAAGTTTTGAGGATACAAGAGCAATATACACAAATAGATTGTACAACTATATACAACTGTATTGTTTTGTATACAATTATATCGTATTCCAATGCAATTCCTATACAACGAACAATCTGAAAATCAAATTAAGAAAACAATTCCATTTAAAATTTAAAAGTGTGAAATACTTAGGAATGAATTTAACCAAGAAGGTGTAAGACTTACACATAAAAACTATGAAAATATCATTGAAATAAATTAAAGATGTATGTGAATATAAAAAGAGCCCATGTTCAAAGACAGGAACACTAATATTGTTAAGATGACAATACTCTCAAATTTATCAATTCACAACAAATCCTATTGAAATCTCAGCTGCCCTTTTTTGTAGAAATAGACAAGCTGATGCTAAAGTTTATACTGAAGTATGAATAGCCAAGACGATTTGGAAAAGGAAACAAGTTTGAGGACTCACGCTTCCCATTATCAAAATTTAATCTCCTGTAATCAAGATTGTTTGGTACAGGCATAAGGATAGCTCCCTCTCTCTCTCTCTCTCTCTCTCTCTCCATGTATATGTACACTATTGAATTCTTATATATGGAATAGAGTTGAAATTATAGAGGTAAACCTACATATTTATAGTCAATTGATTTTCAACAAGGATGCCAAGACAATTCAATAAGGATTCAATATATGATGCTGTGAAAACTGGATATCCACATGCAAAAGGATGACTTTGGAACCTTACTACACAAGATACAAAATTTGATTCAAATTGTATCAAAGATCTAAATGTAAGCATTAAAACTCTAAAACTCTTAAAAGAAAACAGGCATAAATCTTCATGACTTTGCATTTGGCAATATATTTTTTTTAGATATAACACCAAAAGCACAAACAACCAAAGAAAAAACTAGATAAATTGAATTCATTAAAATTAAAATTTTGGTCTTCAAAAGACACTATTTAAAAAAGTGAAAAGACAAGCCACAGAATGGGCAAAAATATTTGCAAATCATATATCTGATAAGGATCTCATATACAGAGAATATAAAGAACTCTTACAACTCAATAATGAAAATACAAATAATATAATTTAAAAATGGAAAATAAAAATAAAAATGGGCATAGGATTTAAATAGATATTTCTCCAAAGCACATATATGAATATCCAATAAGCACATGAAAAGATGTTCAATTCATTAATCATCAAGGAAATGCAAATCAAAACCACAGTGCGATACACTTCACAACTACCAGGTATGTCTTTCAAAATGACAGATAATAACAAACATTAGCAAGGATGTGTAGAAATTGGAACTTTCATACATAACTGGTGGGGATGTAAAAATATGCAGATGATTTGGAAAACACTTTGGCTGTTCCTCAAATTTTAAACATAGTTACTATATGACATAGCAATTCCACTGCTAGTTATATACTCAAGAGAATTGGAAACATATGTCCACACAGAAATATGTACACAAATACTCATAGTACCATTATTCACAATAGCCAAAATGTAGAAACAACCCCAAAGTAATCAACTGATAAATGTATAAACAAAGTATGGTATATCCATAAAATGGAATATTATACAACAATAAAAAAGAATCGAGTACTGATTTGTGCTACAGCATGGATGAACTTTGAAAACATGCTAAAATGAAAGGAGTCAAATACAAAAGGCCACATATTGTATGATGATATTTATATAAAATGTCCAGAGTAGGGAATTAGTAGTTGCCAGGCTTGGGAGGGGAGGTTGGGTAGTGACTGTTAATGGGTATAGGGTTCCTTTTTGGGATAATGAAAATATTCTGGGGTTGGACAGTGGTGATGGTTATGAATATACTAAAAACCATTGAATTAGATACTTTAAATGCTGAGTTTTATTAGTATATGAACTGCACCTCAATTTTTGAAAAGGAATGGGCTGCAAGGAAATGGGGAAAGTGCACGTGTATTGCAAGTTTGATCATTCTGAGACTAAAATATAGTAGAGAGCTAGAGGATTCCCAGATAGGAGATCAGGATCAACTAAATAACTACAAAATGAGGAAGCTTCAATATGTTTGAAGATGTAAGGAACCAGTGGAAAAAGCCCTTGCAAATATTGTATGTTGATGCTGCATATGATAAAGGTAACACATTGTTATATTTTCAGAATAGCAATTTTTCTCATGCCACTTCTCCTCAAAGTACAAATCATACATAATTTGTTTGCATTGTAAAGTTGTTTTCCCAAGAATAATATGACATTGTATTGATTTGCCTTAAAGTTTCATTGGGGTGAGATGAGACCCTCTGCAACAGAAAACTGAATCCAGAGCTAGAAACAGAACTTGCAAAAGGATAGAGAAAAGCACAGGTGTAACCTAAAACAATGCATTCTGGACTTTTTTAGTACAGTTCCAATACTGCCTTTTCACATTAGTGACTTGCCAAGAACCAGATCCCAGAAATCTGCCCGAGTTATGTCGGAGAGCAAAAATAATCTCCCCTTCTAGGTTCTCTTTCTAAGAAGCTGAGACATCCTTGTAATATAAAGACAGACTAACAGGGGAAAAACAAACAAGTTTAGTAACATGTATACCTCCTGTACACATGGGAGAGACCCAGGAAAACTGAGTTACTCCTGGATGTGGCCCAAACCATGACCTTAAATATCATCTCCAGCTAAAGACAAAAGAAGATGTTGGTGGAGCAGGGGAGCTAGTTACAGGAGGTTACCAGGCAAAGCACAGTAAACAAGGGTATGGTTGTTATGCAGATTTAGGTAATTGTCTTCTCCTTGGTTAAGAGTTTCTAGAGATTTGGTCATCCTGCTCTTCTTGGTACAGCCAGGAAGACACTTACAAATGGAAATTTCCCTTATAAATGTTAATTTCTCTTACAAAATGTAATTTCTACTCCATTTTTAGAGCTTCTCCTGTATCTGCTGTCTTAAAAATAATCAGACTAAAATAATCCTTATGCCAAAAAGGCATATTTTGGGGTGGCAAATTCTGCTCCCCTTCAGTTGAATGAGTCCTGCTTCTGACAAATACTTTGAGAAGAACCAGTGATATTGGATTATTCAAAAGACAAAAGTTAACCAATAGATGTTCTTCATATGTTGATATTTAACTAAGCATGTTTCCCTTCATGTTCTTTTAAGGCTTCAGGTAATATAGAAAGATAAATAGACCCACTATCTTGTCTCAGATTAATATGTGCTGCTATCAACAGGTCATTATGAATGATAAGATAAACCAGCATTGACTGTGTAGGTAGATCCAAGTCTCTTCCCTACCCCCTCACCAATTATAATCAATTAAAGAAATCTCTATGGTACACCAGGAGGAACAGAGAGAGAGAGAAGGAGAGAGAGAGAGAGGTGGGTTTTGCTTTTCACTGGAGATCAGGAAATCAATTTAGATGGTGAACATTCCTGTTCTCTCACCCTATAACAGAACTGTGTGACAGTACAAAGCAATCTGTATGTGGGTGTGCTGCTATTATGCCTGTCCCAGAATAAGCCCAAATAGATTTGAAGCCACAGAATTTCAAAATCTTGAGAAGCTCTGAAAAGTCAACAGGATTGATTTTTAAGAACTTCTGATTAAGAAATGAGTTTTGTAAAACAGATTTCTGTCTAGTTTGGAAGTCTCTCTGCTGTTTAACTCTACTCATTTCAGACTAATTGAGTTTGGCATTTCACTAATTAAAGTTTTTTGGAGCTGAAGCACATTTTCAGAAATTTTAACAGATTGAAAATTCAAGGCATCTATACATTACTCTTTTCCTCTATCTCCTGAAATTTAGCTCTTTCTGATTATATTCATGAACAATTTATTTACTTCACTGGTACCTTACTGACTCTCATTTGCCATTAATAATTATGGAATTTAGCTAATGCTCTGACTAGAGGTCAGAATAGGAGGCCAGTTGGCTTTGGAGGTTTCAAAATTCTTTATTCAATGTCTTTGATTTATCTACTGGTATCATCCTTCTTCCTTCTTCATATCTATCTATCTATCTGTCTGTCTATCTTCATCATCACCATCATCTATCATCTAGCTATCTAGCTTTCTCTCTCTATATATATGTATTATATATATATACACATATATATTTTATAAGTTTCAGGTGTATAGCATTATAATTTGACATCTACATACACTACAAAGTGATCATCAACACAATTCTAGTTGCTGTCCATCACCATATAGTTGACCACTTTCACCCACACCCAACCCCCTTCCCCTCAGGTAACCACTAATCTATTCTCTATATCTATGAATTTGCTTTTGTTTTATTTTGTTTGTTTCGTTTTCTTAGATTCCATATGTGAGTGAAATCAAATGGTATCTGTCCTTCTCTGTCTGACATATTTCACTTAGCATAATACCCTCTAGGTCCATTCATGTTGGGGTAAATGGCAGGATTTCATTCTTTTTCGTGGCTGAGTAGTATTCCATTGTGTATGTGTGCATATATATATATATATATATATATATATATATATATCTCACATCTTCTTATCCATCCATCTGTTGATGGACACTTGGGTTGCTTCCATGTCTTGGCTATTGTAAATAATGCTTCAGTGAACATAAGGGTGCATATATCTTTTCAAATTAGTGCTTTTATGTTCTTCAGATAAATACCCAGATAGTGGAATAACTGGTTCATATGGTAGTTCTATTCTTAATTTTTTGAGGAATCTACATACTGTTTTCCAAAGTGGCTGCACCAATTTACAGTCCCACCAACAGCGTATGAGGGTTCCCTTTCCTCCACATCCTCTCCAGCATTTGTTATTTCTTGTCTTTTCAATTATAGCCATTCTAACAGGTGTGAACTGATATCTCATTGTGGGTTTGATTTGCATTTCCCTAATAATTAGTGATATTAAACATCTTTTCATGTGCTGGTTGGCTATTTGTATGTCTTCTTTGGAAAAATGTCTATTCATATCCTCTGCCCATTTTTTAAATCATATTGCTTGCTTTTTGATGTTGAGTTGTATAAGGTTGTTATATATTTTGGATATTAATTGCTTACCTAATATATTATTTGTGAATATTTTTTCCCATGCAGTAGGTTGTCTTTTCATTTTGTTGATGGCTTCCTTTGCTGTGAAGAAGGTTTTTAGTTTGATATAGTCTAATTTGTTTATTTTTTATTTTGTTTCCCTTGCTTTTGGAGTCAGTTTCACAAAATCATTGTTAACACTGATGTCAGTGAAATTATCACCTATGTTTTCTTCTAGGAGTTTTATGGTTTCAGGTCTTACTTTCAAGTCTTTAACTCATTTAGAGTTAATTTTTTGTGCCTGATGTAAGTAATGATCAGATTTTGTCCTATTGCATGAGGCTGTCCAGTTTTCCCAACACCATTTACTGAGGAGACTACCCATTCTTCATTGTATGTTTTCTGCTCCTTTATCATAAATTGTTCATATATGCGTGGTTTTTTTTCTGGGCACTCAATTCTGTTTCATTGATCTGTCTGTTTTTGTGCCAGTGCCATACTTTCTGGTTAATATAGATTTGTAATATACTTTGAAATCAGGAAGCATGATACCTCCAGCTTTGTTCTTCTTTCTCAGGATTGTTTTGGCTATCCAGTATCTTTTCTCACTCCACACAAAATTTTAAATTATTTGTTCTAGTTCTGTGAAATATGCTATTGGAATTTTGATAGGGATTGCATTGAATTTATAAGTTGATTTGGGTATTGTGGACATTTTAACAATATTCTTCGAAGGCATGAACATGAAATATCCTTCTATTTATTTGTGTGTTCTTCTTATAATTTTCAATGTACAGGTGTTTCACTTCTTTGGTTAAATTTTTTTCCTAGGTATTTTATTCTTTTTGATGCAACTGTAAATGGGATTTTTTCTTTATTTCTATTTCTGATAGTTCATTATTAGTGTATAGAAATGGCACAGATTCCTGTATATTGATTTTGTATCTTGCAACTTTACTGAATTCATTTATTAGTTCTAACAGTTTTTTTATGGGAGTCTTTAGGGTTTTCTACATATGTAGTATCATGTCATCTGCAAATAGTGAAGTTTTACTTCTCCCTTTCCTATTTGGAGACCTTTTATTTCTTTTCCTTCCTAATTGCTGTGGCTAGGACTTTCAATACAATGTTGAATAGAAGTGGCAAGAATAGGCATCCTTGTCTTATTCCTCATCTTAGAGGAAAATCTTTCAGCTTTTCACCATTGAGAATGATGTTAGCTGTGGTTTTGTTATATATGGCCTTTATTATGTTGAGAGACTTTACTTCTATACACACTGAGTTGAGAGTTTTTTTTATAATAAATGGAAGTTGAATTTTGTCAAAGGCTTTTTCTGCATGTATTGAGATGATCATATCGTTTTTGTCCTTCATTCTGATAATGTGATGTATTATGTTGATTGATTTGCAGATGTTGAACCATCCTTGAGCCTTTTGAATAAATCCCACTTGATCATGGTGTATGATCCTTTTAAAGTATTGAGGAATTCAGAATGCTAATATTTTGTTGAGGATTTTTGCATCTACATTCATCAAGGATATTGGCCTATAATTTTCTTTTTTTGTGGCATCATTGTCTGCTTTTGGTATTAGGGGGGTAATGTTGGCTTTGTAAAATGTGTTTGGAAGCTTTTCCTCCTCTTAAATTTTTTGATAGAATTTGAGAAGAATAGATATTCAGTCTTCTTTGAATGTTCGAATGTTTTGTAGAATTTGCCAATGAAGCTGTCTGGTCCTGGCTTTTGTTTGTTGGGAGATTTTTTTTTTTTTTTTTTTTTTTTTGCGGTACGTGGGCCTCTCTCACTGTTGTGGCCTCTCCCGTTGTGGAGCACAGGCTCCGGACGCGCAGGCTCAGCGGCCATGGCTCACGGGCCCAGCTGCTCCGTGGCATGTGGGATCTTCCTGGACCGGGGCACGAACCCACGTCCCCTGCATTGGCAGGCGGACTCTCAACCACTGCGCCACCAGGGAAGCCCTATTGGGAGATTTTTGATTACTGTTTCAATCTCCTTACTAGTAATCATTCTGTTCAGATTTTCTATTTCTTCATGATTCAGTCTTGGAAGATTATATGTTTCTAGGAATTTATCCATTTCTTTCTAAGTGGTCTAATTTGTTGGCATGCAATTGTTCATGGTAGTCTCTTATGATCCTTTGTATTTCTGTGGTATCAGTTGTAATTTTTCCTTTTTCATCTCTGATTTTCTTTATTTGAGTCCTCTCTTTTTTCTTGGTTAGTCTAGCTAAAGGTTTGTTGATTTTATCTTTTCGAAGAACCAGCTCTTAGTTTCATTGATATTTTGTATTCTATTTCTTAGTCTTTATTTCATTTAATTTTATTCTGATTTTTTTTCAGGCTATTGAAGTGTTGTCTTTTATTTTAATGTCAATGTGTAAAGTGGCATACAGGCAACTTAAAATAACATCATACATGATATTGACATATTTATTCTTAGAACATATGCATTATATTTACAGACATACAAATATAGGACAAAGTTTTACAAAATCTTTTACTAATTACATGTTTACAACATTTTCAGAAATAAAATGAAATCTGCTGTAAACCACCTTACTGCAATATGTATATAAAAAGGTTTCTAAATATCCATGTTTTCCTTCATTTCTATAACCATTTAAGTGCTTAGTTTTAAAAAATTCATCATACTCATCAGCGTAGTCACACATCATTAGTCACTGCTGGACTGTTATCAAGTAGAGAAATCAGACTCCTTGATTAGCTGCGAGGCTGTATTTTCAAAAGCTTAATTAAGGAAAGTGACCTACTACTACTAAGTGTCCTACTCTATTCTAGTCAAAAACAAAGGCCCCTCCTCCCATGAGTTGTTTCCAGAGAAAATTGGTTTGGAGTGCTAAGCAAGTATGAGTTTGAAAGCCCAGAAACCTGCTGACTTAAAATCTCCACCGTTAGCAGGGTTAGCCTTTTCTTCATTCACTCTTCAGTGCTGGGAAGGTCACTGCTTCAGTAGGAAGTTCATAAATGGTCAGGTGGAACTGTAACAAAGTCATCTTCATCTTATGTTAGAGTCTAGCAAGGCTAAATATTAAATTTTCTTTCCAGTTAAAAAAAAAGGTATATACAAAACCCTGAGTACAAAAATTTTCCAACAAAAACATCATGACTTGTTTTGCATCTTGACATAGAAAAGACATTCAACATATTTTATATTTTTCTTTTATTATCAACCAAAACTGTACACAAATATTTTCTAACGATTCAAATATAAATTTGAATTAGTCTGATAAAAATATATGAATAAGGTTTCATGCTATGTATAAAATTTGAAATAAGTTGAAAATTCCAATTATTCCTATGGGGAAATTAGTCACAAATGTTGCATTATGTATGCTGAATGGAATTATTCCTTGCAAATATGTGACAAATAGTCCTGTCCTTTGCTGAGTTTCATTTCAAATGGCTGTCTATAATTTGGAGATTGCACTGAGGTTTAATGTTGACTAGAAGTAAAAATACCTATAGTTTAAAAATATACACAGTTAAATTCTAAACAAGTCCTATGATTGGTGGGTCTGTTTGGAACTGTAAATATAATGGGGTCTGGCTCTAACCACTTAAAACACATTTTACTTTTGTTTTGTAAGAACCCTGGAGGATTGGGCTTTGAGCTCAGATGTTTTGTGTTATATAAGTTTAAACCTGTGACAACAAGGAGAAAACATTATTTTGGCCAGATACTCAACATGATTTTATCCAGAGTTACTTTTCGATTATTCTGATCTTTATTATTCCCTTCTCTTTATCTTTTTCTAGTTCTTTTAGGTGTAAACTTAAATTGTTTATTTGGGATTTTTCTTCTTTCTTGAGGTAGGCCTGCATTGCTATGAACTTCCCTCTTAGAACCTCTTTTGCTGCATGCAAAATGATCCATATGTTGGTTTTAGTGGACAAGTACTTTGAAATAACAATGACTAAATTATTAAAGCACATGGAGAATAAGGTGGAAAGGGGGAAGAAAGTATGATTACACAAAGAAATGGAATCTATAAAAAGTTAAATGGACACTTTAGAACTGAAAAGAATCTAAAATTAAGAACTCAATAGTTTAATAGCATACTACATAGAGAGTAAACTTGAAGACAAACCAATATAAAATATCTGAACAGAAACATGGAAAAAAATAAAGGTGGGAAAAAAAGAACACAAGACAAGTGGAACATAGTGACATGGTTAAAATATGTGTGATTGTAGTATAAGTAAAAGAGAGAGAAGGAATGGGAAAGACAATATTTGTAGAGATAATAGTCAAAAAATTTCCAAATGTGACAAAAAGCCTCATCTCACAGATTCATAATACTCAGCAAACTCCAAACAGGATAAATGAGAATAGAAAACTTAGTTTTATCATAGTAAGCTGCTAGAAAACGAGTGATGAAGGTGAAATCTTCAAAGCATCTGGAGAAAAAAGACATGTCACCTTCAAAAGAAGAGCAAATAGATGGAGAGCTGACATTTCGATAGAAACAATGAAAGTCAAAAGCCAATGCAGTGACATCTTTAAAATGCAGAGAGAAACGTTTTTGACATAACATCTCTAAACCTAGGAAAAGTATCCTCCAAAACTAAAGGAAAATAAAGGCACTATCAAACAAGCAAAAGATAAAAGAATTCACTGACAACACACCTACATTTAAAGAAATACTAAATGAAGTTCTTCAGACTGAGGAAACAATCCTAGAAAGAAGGAAAGAACAGCAGGAAGGAATGAAGATCACCTGAAAAGGTAAATGTGTAGATAAACTATTTTGACCCACTTTGGTATTATCAAGCCCAACTTAAATTCTATGGAGTTCCTTAAGTATAAGGCTCTAGAGTGTAATGATAGGTTAGAAGTGACCTTTGAAACCACTTAGTCCAACTCACCTTATTGGACAGATACGGTAAAAATTTCACAGAAGAATTGGTCACCTAGTTTAATGATTCTAACCTTTAAGTTTCAAATGTTTTGAGCTCCAGGCCATTCACTAACTTTTAGGCCTTTAAAGTCTCTTGGGAAAATCTGTTATTATATACAGTTTCTGGCTACTCTACAGCTCCTATGCTCCCTGTGCCTGCTTAACAATATAAGGATTTTCTGCACCACGAAGCTTCAAGACACAGCCTCTAATCCTCTTGAACTGTATGAAATGTCAATCAATTTAATCTTTTGGATCTTGCATGATAGACCTTGTGTAAAGTAGATTCCACATTGGTAGATGAATAGGTACTAATCCTAAGGTTGCTTTCTCAGACAAGTTGAGGGTAGGTAGATATATTTTTCTTTAAAAGTGTTCACTCTTAGAGATTAAAGTGATGTTCTTATATACTAGTTATAGCAGCTAGGAAGGTGCTGAACTATCAAAAACACAGCCTAGACAGCCTGCACCAATGAGTCCCTCAGGCTGACCAGTTAGTACCTAACATTTAGAATGTTTGAAGCTATACAACAATGGACATAAAGAAACTTTTTTTTAATCTAGTGGTTTGAATAAAATAATGTTTTATAAAACAAATGCTTCATATTTGTTCTTATTTTGGTTGTGGTAAGTTTTTCCAAAGTTGACTGATTTAGACCAAATTTCACTCATTAATAAAAGCTATTTAGTTTAATGTATGAGTCATTTTACCATTTTGAAACTAAGTAGTAGCCAATCATCTTTTCATATGGGCATTATCTTCTGACTTTGCTGTCCCCAGTGCATGGAACCTCTATCCTTTGATAGGACTTATTACCGTCTTGGAGAGGACATGCAGCCTGATACGTTACCTGCTGATATAACTGCCTGCTCTTACCTGGTATGTGAAGTAGGTGTCTAGAAGCCACGGAACCTCTCATTTTGGGAAAGGAATTTTAATTGTTTCTTTGTTTCTTTAATTGTTTGTGATCCAGACCATCATCTAGTGGGGGGGGGTGAATCAATTATCCCTTCATTCAATTATTTATTCCTACACCCTTTATTGAGAAAATGCTAACACAATATTAGACATAGAGAAGTAATTTTACTTTCATATAGGGTAGATCTGGATTCAAATACTGGTTCTACTACTTATTAGCTAGTAAGTGAGATTTTGGGCAAACAGCTTAAACACTGTGAGACTTGATTTTCTCTTCCTGAAAATGGGAGCAGCTACTATAAGAACGGAGAAAGTATTGCCTAGTATTTACATTCCTGGCAAGGCAGAGATTAAGAGAGTATTATATACAAATTTTCAGTCTATTTTCTATGTATATCATAGCAGGACTATCTTCTTATCCTATCATTTGAATGAAATAAGAAAGAGCCATAGGATCGACAAAAACTGAACATCAATATTCATGATGCTTTTGCATGGAGACAGAGCATTTATGATATTTTCTTAAGCTGTTATGTCTGGTTTATAATGAGTATCCCAGAATAAGCAAACCGCTAGACTTTCAAATCTCCAAAGAACCATTCAGCTCTATGCATCTGTCTGAATTTAAATAATGAAGCTCTGCATGCACAAAAAGGAAACTCAAGGAAAAGGGAGCTAAGAAAATAGTGTGCTTACATGGAGAGATTTTAAGAATGGTTCTCCTGTTTGTTAAAATCCAGTGTTTGTAAATTCACACAGAGATAACATCTATGCCATAAATGCTCACCAGAAGTCCAGTGGAATGAAACCCCCTTGTGCCTTCTTGGTCCTGAAAAGGAGCAAAGACAAAGGTAAGGTGGAGTTTTTGGTTCTTATTTCTGGGTGCTTCAGTAGTGTCTGCAAACATCAGATCTTTTAGAAATACTGGAGCTATATTTGAAGTCCAGTTGCACATTCTCTATATACAGGGAGAAGCAGAAAAAAATTCAAGGGAATGGATACTGTATTCAGCATGAAAATATCCTGGCTCCTTTACTCTTGAAAGGATCTTGGTCTAAGGTAGTGTCTAATCATAAAAGTAGAATGAACTCATAATCAGGATCCTCTCTATCTGAGACTTTTTAGAAATATCTTTAGGAAATGGACAGTATGTTCTTAAGAATGTTGAATGTATATTGCCTTTTTCAACCTTTGCAGCTGCTGGATTCAAGGGCACAGTCAGCCTATGGCAATTTAAGGTTATCCATAAGTACATGGGCAAAGGTTTATCTGTAGTCAGAGGCAGAGAGCCCAATCTGAATGTTCAAGGTGAGTTCAGATTCAAGCAAGAAATCACAAGGTAGACATTTCCCAGAGTTCTTTTCACCTTACATAAATACTACCTAATAACAAAAGTCTTCATATCTGGCATTCAGAGCAATTTATTTTATTCAAAGGATGCTACCACACACAAAATCTCATTTCCAAATCTTTATTGCATATGTTACAATTTTCAATATAATAAAAATCCAGGACAGTGAAATAGCATATAACTTTCTTCTACCTGTAGGAGAAACCATTTACAGTAGCCATAAATGAAGAATACTTTCTTAGGTGCATATAACTACTCTCTCTTTTAGGCTGAACATTTAGGTAACATGAAGCAAATGGTCTAATGGTTGAGTGTATGTGTGTCTTTGTGTGTGTGTGTGTGTGTGTGTGTGTGTGAGAGAGAGAGAGAGAGAGAGAGAGAGATGTTCACAGCTTCATATTGTTTTATTATTATCATCATCATTGCTTCTTTTGCTAGATTATTCAAGGCCTTAAGATATTGTATTGGTAGTCTTTTGGGGAAATGGCCTAGGGCTGTACATGTCATTTCTAATCACTTATTGCTTTTGTATACATTTGGTTTTTTGGCCTTGCTGCGTGGCTTGTGGGATCTTAGTTCACCAACCCACGCCCTTGGCAGTGAAAGCGCTGAGTCCTAACCACTGGACCACCAGGGAATTCTCTCATATACATGTTTGGCACTCCTGTTTTCCCACTTAGGAACTTATTGTGACCCTCTTCTCTTCATCTTCACAGGATTCTTGGTTTCTCAGTCCAATTATTTAACTTAACAAACATTATTGAGCTTAAGATTTTCCAGGCACTTAGGCTGCATGGCTAATAAGATATGCTTCCTATCCTCAAATGTCTCAAAATCAAACTGGAGAAACAAGCACATAGACATCTAACTAGAACATCAACACAAAAAAAGCACCATAACTGTCCTAGCACATTGAAAGTGCAAAATTAAATATAAAAGTAGATTACCTTATGGAGCAAATTTTAATAAAAATGAAAATTTCTCTCAACACTTACCTGTTATCAATTACGGCTTAAGGCAACTCTGGTATTGTGAATACTTTTTTTCTAGTATGCTTCTTTGTATATTACTGTTACGCTTTTCTTGGAATCAGATTCTTTGGAGAATGGTACAAGCCTTAGGACTCCAGGCTCATTATCTAACAATTCTACTAGGAGTTGACTTTTCTCAGGTTCTCTTCAACACATGCATCAGTAACCCATGTTCACTATTAGGGTTCATTTAGGGAGCTGGTAGAGGCCAGTTAACCTGGGTTGTTAGAAGTCAATTAAAATGAAGGTCATCGATTTTCTTGTTAACCTCAGGATCAACTCAGTGGTCTTCAACATTAGCTATATAATAGAATCACCTCAGGAACTTAAAAAAAAATACTGATGCCTGCATGCTTCCACCTCCCTCCCACCAACACACACAGACACATACACACGCACACACACTCACACACTTCCCCAATGAGATTCTAATTTCACTGGTCTGGGGTGCTGCCTGGGCACCAGAGTTCCTGAAAACTTCCCAGGTATTTCTAATATGTACCCAACATTGAGAGACATTGTACTAATTCCTTACTATTTCCTCTGATTTGCATATATTTTTCTTCCTCTATACATGACAGAAAGATTATAAATATTGAAGGTTTGAAGGCCTCGGTCCTTATGCTCAGAACACAAATATACTTTATGATAAGTTTCTCTCAAATTATTGGCTTCCTTGCCTTCTAATTTTGTGCAGTTATATAAAAACAAGTCAGCAATTTTTTTACATTCCTTCCACCAAGACTGGAAGTTTATGCCCCTTCCCCTTTGATTTGGGCTGACCTTAGTGATATACCCATTACAAGTAGAATGTAGTGGGAATGCACTGTGTGACTTCTCAGGCTGTGTCAGACAGAGCCATGAAGCTTTTGCCTGGTTCTTTTTGAGTAACCACACTAGAAGCCCTGAGCCACCATATGAGAAGTCTAACCATCCCAAAGCTACCATTCTTTGAAATAGCCAGACCATATGGAAAGATTACCTGTAGCACTCTGGTCAGTAGTTCTAGCCTTCAAATCATTCCAGTTAAGCAAGACATGTAAGTAAAGAAGTTTCTAGATGATTCTTCTGCCTATTGAGACAAGCAAGGCTTTGCGTCTTCCCAGATGAAGTCCCTGATATTGTAGAACAGAGACAAGCCATTCCTGCCATTCCCTGTTCAAATTTCTGACCCACAAAATCATGATAAAGTACAGAATTTGGTACCTGGAAAGAAAATACCCAAAACATATGGCATTGATTGTGGGACCATGTGGTGGATAGAAACTGGAATGGTCTTAGGACTATTGCTGGAAGCCTGATGGGCCTAAGGAGACTGTCAATGTGGGATTAAAGAAGAGTAAGGAAAAAGTAATTGAAAGCTGGAGGAAAAGAGATCCTTGATGTGTAGTGGCAAACAGTTTAGCAAAACTATCATTTATGGTTGTGCAGAAAATAGAAAATGCACCCATAAACTGTTGGTCTGGCTAAGTATTTCCAGATAGGATGTCAAAACTATCAATTGTATTTTTCTTGTTAGCTGAGTATCGTAAAGTATGCTGACAAAAAGGCAAACTAAAGAAATTATTGTTTCAAGCAGAATTTAAAGAAAATGTAAAGAACCAATAATGCTGTATTTGAATATAAACCTATTTATTAAAATTCCTAGTTTTCCTAATGAATATTATCAAAGTAAGAAAGGGCTTGAGATATATATATATATATATATATATATATATATATATATAGAGAGAGAGAGAGAGAGAGAGAGAGAGAGAGAGAGAGGGAGAGAGAGAGAGAGAGGGGGAGAGAGAGAGAGAGAGAGATTTGTTACAAAGAATTGGATTGCATGATTATGAAGACTAAGTCTTAAGATCTGTAGTTAGCAAGTTGCAGACCCAGGAGAGCCCATAGTATAGTTCCAGTTTGAAGGCCAGTAGACTTGAGACAAAGGAAGAGGTGATGTTTGAGTTTAGGCCTCAAGTAAGGATAAAAACTGATGTCCTGGTTTGAATTCAGTCAGGCAGGAAGAGTTCCCTCTTATTCAGGAAGGGGTCAGCCCTTTGTTCTAGTTAGACTTTCAGTTGATTGGATGAAGCCCACACACATTAGGGAGGGCAATTGGCTTTATTCTGTCTATGAGTTTAGATGATAAAGTCATCCAAGAGCATCCTCACAGAAACACTTAGAAAAATGTTTAACCAAATATATGGATACCTTGTGACTCAGTCAAGTTGATACATAAAATAACTGTCACAGGGCTTCAGAGCAAAGATCAAGACCAAAGTGCTATCAAGAAAACATCTCCTGGTAAAGATGAACCAAGGATGTTACTGTGAAACATTCTTTTTTCACCTCAGGGATTTAAGGTAGCACCTCCTAGACACTTCCAAACAGACAAAAGGATTTAAAAGGAGATATGGTTGCTGATATCATAGGCAAATATAATCTGTCACATGTCTATAACTTTTCTCTTGAGCTTTATGATACTTTTCTGATCAATACCTCATTTGCCTACAATGGCTTTCCTTTGTATAGTTCTTAATCACTTGTCAATAAAACAGATTGTTCTGCCTTTTTTTTAAGAGAACATAAACTATAGAAAATCGTAGCTTCATTTTCTAAAATGGTCAGAATTTTCCAGAATGAAGCAGTATAAAACAGTAAAACTAATCACAATATTGTTTTCATTTTGAACTCTAGCATATAAATTAAAGAACAAAAGTGTTAAAAATAATGGATGATACAATATTTTGTTGATTATGACATAAACAACCTAAAAAGTAAATGTGTAGAACATTTTTATGCAATTGGAGTTAAGTTGTCATCAGTTTAAAATAGACTGTTATAACTCTAAGATGTATTATGAAAGCCTCAGAGTAACCACAAAGTAAAAATAAATACACAAATGATAAAGAGAAAAGAATCAAAATATACCATCACAAAAATCATCTATTCCCAAGAAAGATAGCTAGAGAGAAAGAAAGGAACAAAAGAACTACAAAACAATCAGAAAGCAATTAACAAAGTGGTGATAGTAAGTCCTTACCAATCAAAAATCTCTCTAAATGTAAATGGTTTGAATTCTCCAATTAAAAGGCATAGAGTTGCTGAATGAATTAAAAAAACAAGACCCAACTATATCTTGCCTACAAGAGACTCAATTAAACTTTAAGGACATTCACAGACTGAAAGGGAGAAGATGGAAAAATATATACTGTACAAATTGGAAACAAAAGAGAACAGAGGTTGTAATAGTTACATTAAACCAAATAGACTTTAGTCAAGAGTTATAACAAAAGACAGAGAAAATTGTTATATAAAAATAAGGAGTCAGTCCATCAAGAGGATATAACAAGTGTAAATATATACGCACCCAATATCAGAGCACATACATATTTTAAACAATTTTTAACAAATCTGAATGTAGAAATAGACAGCAATGCAATAGGAGACTGAAATATTCCACTTTCAATGAAGGATGCGTCATCCTGACAGAAAATTAGTAAGAAAATAATGGACTTGAATGCCACTTTAGACCAAATGAACCTAACATATACAGAGCTATCCATCCAACAGAAGCAGAATGCACATTTTTCTCAAGCACACACAGAATATTCTTCCAAGATAAGTCATATGTTATGTCACAAAAAAGTCTTGAATTTAAGAAGAATGAAATAATATCAAGTATCTTTTCTAGCCACAATTTTATGAAACTAGAAATCAATAACAGGAGGAAATCTGGAATATTCACAAATATGTGGAAATTAAAACACTTCTGAACAACCAATGGGTCAACCGAAGAAATCAAAAGGGAAATTAAAAAATATCTTGAGATAAATGAAAATGGAAGCATGACATACCAAAAGTTATGAGATGCAGCAAAAGCAGTTCTAAGAGAGTTTATATCAATAAATGCCTAAGTTAAGAAAAAAAATTTTCAAACAACCTAAACTTACACCTAAAGGAACTAGAAAAAGAACAATAAACTAAGCCCAAAGGTAGCAGAAGAAAGGAAATAATAAAAAATACAGCAGAAATAAATGACATAGAGACTAGAGAGACAATAGAAAAGATCAATAAAAATAACAGTTTATTGAAAAGATAAAGCTGACAAACTGGTTAAAAACTAGACTAAGAAATAGAGATGATTCAAATTAATAAAATTATAAATGAAAGAGGAGATGTTACAACTGATACCACAGAAATACAAAGAACTGTAAAAGACTACTATGAACAAATTATATGCCAAAAAAGTAGATAACTTAGAAGAAATGGCTAATTCTATAAACCTACAAGTTACTAAGACTGAATCATGAAGTCACAGAAAATCTGAACAGACCAGTATTGAGCAAGGAGATTGAATCACTAATCAAAAATCTTGCAACAAATAAAAACCCAGGACCAGATGGCTTCACTAGTAAATCCCACCAAATATTTAAAGAAGAATTAATACCAATCTTTCTCAAACTCTTCCAAAAAATCGAAAAAGAAGAATGCTTCCTCATTTTATAAGGCCAGCATTACCCGGATATTGAAACTGGACAAAGACACTAAAAGAAAAGAAAGTTAGAGGCCAATATCCCTAATGAACATAATACAAAAATTCTCAGCAAAATACTCGCAAACTTAATTCAAGAGCACGTTAAAAGTACTATACACCATGATCAAGTGGGATTTATCCCTGGGGTACAAGGATGTTTCAGCATGCGCAAATCAATGAATGTGATACACCATATTAACAGAATGAAGGATAAAAATCATATGATCATTTTAATACATGCAGAAAAAACATTTGAGAAAATTTAACATGCTTTTATGATAAAAACTCTCAACAAAATAGGTATAGAAGGAATGTACCTCAAATAATAAATGTCATATATGACAAGCCCACAGCTAACCTGATACTCAACAGTGAAAAGTTAAAAGCCTTTCCTCTGTTCTGAAGAACCTAGGGACAGGACAGGAACAAAGACGCAGATGTAGAGAATGGACTTGAGGACATGGGGAGGGGGAAGGGTAAGCTGGGACGAAGTGAGAGAGTGGCATGGACATATATACACTACCAAATGTAAAATAGATAGCTAGTGGGAAGCAGCCGCATAACACAGGGAGATCGGCTCATTGCTTTGTGACCACTTAGAGGGGTGGGATAGGGAGGGTGGGAGGGAGACGCAAGAGGGAGGGGATATGGGGACATATGTATATGTATAGCTGATTCACTTTGTTATACAGCAGAAACTAACACACCATTGTAAAGCAATTATACTCCAATAAAGATGTTAAAAAAAAAAAAGCCTTTCCTCTAAGATCAGGAACAAGACAAAGATGTCCACTTTTGCTAATCCTTTTCAACAAAGTACTGAAAGTCCTAGCCACAGAAATTGCAAGAAAATGAGAAAAAAAAGATTACAAATTGAAAAGAAAGAAGTAAAATTATCTCTGTTTTTAGAGGACATGATCTTATACATAGAAAAACCTAAAGACTCCACTAAAAAACTGTTAGAACTAATAAATGAATTCAGTAAAGTTTCAGGATACAAAATCAACATACAAAACTCAGTTGCATTTCTATCCACTAACAACAAATGCACAGAATGCTATGAGAGATCAAAGAAGAAATATTTATATCCTGTGGAGATCAAAAAACTTTTCTTGGAGGAGATGCCATCTCAACTCAGTCATAAAGGATGAAAAATTTATCTAAGAATGGATAAACAGTATTTTAAACATATGAGATCACAGAAACAAAGACCTAGGCTAAAAGAAAAAATCACAGATTACGTGAAAATCTATAAGCAGTTCATTGTTGCTAGATTATAAAGTGCACAACAGCAAGTGGTAGGTGATGAATCTCGAGTAATAGTCTGGGGCTAAATCATAACAATCATGTGTTATGATATGGAATTTGGATATATGAGAACTCACTGGAAGACAGGAGAATGACATAACTAAACCTGCTTTCTATGTCATAGTTTACATCTTCATGCTTATCCTTTAACTGCATACTGTAGTTATAGTTTCTTTTATAATTTTTTTCTTTTAGTATACATACTAGCTTATTTTAATAATCTTCAATCGTTACTATATATCTGCCTTTCCTAGTGGGATTTTCTCTATCCTATAGATTCTTACTTTTTCCATTTAAAGAAGAACCTTCTGCATTTCTTTTAGGGTAGGTTTAGTAGTGATGAACTTGTCTGAGTTCTTTAACTCTCCTTCTATTTTGTTGAGTGCTATTGAAAGAGAAGATGTTTGGTAGTAGGAGAGAGATATGTTTTGCTTTACCCCTTCTCTATTTAAAATTTGCTTGAAATGCTCTAGATTGTTGTTTAAGGGAAATATGTTTCATAATTGTATGAGCCAGGGTTCTCCAGAGAAACAGATCAATGGGAAATACACATATGCATACATATATACACACACTTGTGTGTATACATAAATAATTATAATATAAAATATGTTAAATGATTTTGCATATATATATATATTTTTATTATGAGGAATTAGCTCACATGATTATGGAGGCTGAGAAGTCTCACAATCTGCTATCTGCAAGCTGGAGACCCAGCAAAGCTGGTGGTGTAATTCAGTCCAAGTCCAAAAGTCTGGGAACCAGGAGACCTGATGGTGTAAATCCCAGCTGAGGATAAGGAAATAAGGGATGAGATGTCCCATCGCAAGCAGTGAGGCAGAAAAATAAAGCGGGATGGATTCCTCTTTCTTCTGTCTTTTGTTCTATTCAGGCCCTCAATGGATTGGATGATGCCCACCCTGCTTGGAGAGAGCAATCTACTTCACTAGGCCCACTAATTCAAATGCTAATCTCATCAGGAAACACCCTCACAGACACGCCAAAAAATAATGTTTTTTTAAAATTTAATTTAATTAATTTATTTTTTATACACTAGGTTCTTATTAGTTATCTATGTTACACATATTAGTGTATACATGTCAATCCCAATTCATTCCCCCAACCCCCAACCCCCCATTTTCCCCCTTGGTGGCCATACATTTGTTCTCTACATCTGTGTCTCTATTTCTGCCTCGCACACCAGTTCATCTGTACCATTTTTCTAGATTCCACATATATGTGTTAATATACGATATTTGTTTTTCTCTTTCTGACTTACTTCACTCTGTATGAGTCTCCAGGTCCATCCACGAAATGATGTTTAATCTGAGCATCCTGTGACCAGTCAAGTTGACACATAAGATTAATCATCACAATATTTAATTCAATAAGTAAGCAAAACAAGCATTTATTGGGCACCTGCTTTCTATGTTTCAGGCAAAGTAACCTTCATTTTTCTAGATGCTCACATCTAGTAAAGGAGGCAGCTACTCAAACAAATACTATAGTATGGTGACCAAACCTATAATACCTTTAATAGCGATAGGTACAAAATACTGTTGGAACCCAGTTAAGAAAGCATTAATTCAAAAAAAAAAAAAGGAAGCATTAATTCTTAGCTGGAGTTTAGTGAGAATAGACCATATAAGAAAAGTGACAAGTGAATTGAAACTTGATAAGTAGCACTTTGCCAGAAAAACAAGAAGTGGGCAGGAGAAGCATTACAAGAAGAGTATACATATGGTCAAGAATAAATAAATATGAATAGGTCTTGAGTTTGGCAGCAATGGATGCCATCTAAAGTAGCTAGATATGTGAGAGGAAATGAATGATATTAGAAGGAAAAGGTAAAGCAAGTTTTGTGGAGGACTCTGAATTTAGAGTTGATGACAAAGAAAAAACAGTCATGTGTTTTAAGCAAGGGAGTGACATTGTCAGATTTGCATTTGAGAAAGATTACTTGAGCTGCAATTTGGAGAATTAACTGGGTAATGCAAGGCTAGAGACCTGTTCAGATGCCGTTGCAGCAATCCCAGTGAGAGATAATAGTGGCATGGATTATGACAGAGACAGGGATTATGAAGAGGAGAGATCAGATATAGGAGGATTTTGAGGGAGCATCCAAAGGACTTGGCTCTCTGATATTTTCCTTCCCTTACCTCACTAAGGGATTTCTTGCTTGATATATTCTTTGAAAGATAATGCACTCACAAAGGATAGAAGAATGGCTAAATGAGAAATAGATGTGAGGTTTGGCAAGGCCATAGGGTTGAGGGAAAGACCTGGTAGTGAAAAACAATGAACTTGGTTTTATTCATGTTGAGTTTGAGGTTTTATTACCACTTTATTCAGTTTTCCATTCAGATTACATAGTGACCATGTTACTACCCAGCTTAAAATCCTTCAGTGACTCTCCATCACATCAGTGTTCAGTATTAACTTACAATGGCTTATAAATCTCTCCAAAATCTGGATCTACCATTGTCCCCTCCGACTGGAACATGCTTTCTTGACTCTTCAGCTAATAAGTGGGAATCACCTTAGACATCATTGTTTCCAATTTGACTGGGTACTTGTTTCTAGCAACTTCTATCCTGCAAGTGCAATAAGTTCAGGAACTTTATCCAATTCACTAGCTGTTTTATCTCTTGCACCAAATATATCCTTTAAGACAGAGCAGATATTGAATAAATAATTCGTGAATAAATGAAATTCCTGACAACCATCTTGATAGAAAGGTCCTATAATCAGGTAGATATGCAGATCTTTATTTCAGAAAATAAATGTTTTAAATCATTTTTATTATATGTGTGCTAGTTGAAACCTTTAGCATAGACATCATAACTCAGGCCACTAGATTGAGAAAACCGTAGCCTAATAGAACTCAGTGGAATACTAGTATTTAAAAGAACAATGAACCATGGTAAGAGACATAGAAAGAGTCATCAGAAAAGTGTTAGAAAGAGAGGATAGTGTCTCAGAAACCAAGGAAGGAAAGAGTCTCAATTGGGTCAATGGTGTTACAGTGCAGAACCAAGAATTAGGAAGGACTGACAAGAGACTATTTCCTCGGGTAATCTATAAAGTAATGGGGAAAGAAGCTGGGATACAAAGACTTCAGGAGATATTTTTTAAACTTATATTTCCAATGATCCCTATTTTTACATATTTGTGCCCCTGCAGCTTGTTTTAAGGTGCAATTGTAAAAAAAAAATCCAATAAATATTGGCATTTGAGTTTGTCTGCCATTATGTGTACATTTCTATGCACTCTGAGTCACATTATAAATGTGCTCAAAGCCACCAACTGACTAAATAAAATAAATACACTCAAATATTTTGGGTTTTGCATTCAAATGAATACTTAAAATTTTTGTACATACTGGGTTGTATGTTGAAAATATTTATGATTAAATACTCATTGAAAATTATGCACCTAAATTCTAATTGTAGATCATTGTTCCTTTTGCAAATATCACAAAACAAATTTTAAAGAGAAAGAAAAAGATAATTCACAGTGCCTTGCTTGATATAGCTTCAGTATTCAATTGTATCTCCAAAATATGCTTTTAACATTGGGTTTCCTTGCAACAATACGAATACGTTCCCTTACTTACTTCATACTTTTATAATCACATTCAGCTTCAAATAGCTTCATTAGGTAACCAGATTATCCACGTGAAATAAATCTTTACCACTTCTCTAACGATATGAAAATTCTCCCTTGGTGAACCCTGGGGTTTATTCATCACAGGAAGTAAGAACGACATAATGGAAAGAATAGGACCCTATCACAGCGTTCTTAAAAATGTGTCTTTTAAACCAATTTCAAATATCTAGAAAGAGGTAAGCTTTGAAAACACCCAAAACCAAAAATTCCCAATTGATTCAGTTATTTTAGTCTTTGTCCACATCCAGGTCTAACATCATAAGTATTACAATAAAAAAACAAGGTTGATCAGCTGGGTAACAATGGCACTGACTACAGTAGGATGTTTGGAAAATAATTATTAGTGGAAAATATAATTTTTAATGTTTTGTTTTATGAATTTGGGTTTATTAACAGTTAAAGGCTATATGAAGTTTGTACTCATCAACTTATTTAAAGCACAAAAATTTCTTGGAGTTGTTCAATATTCACATCCTCAAACACAAATGCATGTTCGGCTGTTTACCCTTTATTTCACCATATATTATCATTATTTCATTCATAGTAACCTGATTCAGTGAATAGACATTTGTTTAGGATTTCCCTTATTAGCTGTCATCATGTTGTCTCTATGTTTTCATAATTTCTCTTTTCTTTATTTTCTATATATTCCTTTATTTCTTTTTTTATCTTCTTTTCCTTGGGGGAGGGGAACTATGTAATTGTTTCACATTTAATGAAATATAGTTCATCATAGCTCAATCAAAACAACTTGGTCCGTTCTGAAATTATTACTTTCTCCACAAAGCTCACATAAATCACAAATGCAATGCCAAAATATAATTTTATTGATATTCAAGTTTTTCTTATTCATGGGGACTATAGCAAAAAAAAAGAAAAAAAAAACCTAGCATTTATGTAATCAGAGTCCCAGAAAGAGAGGAGAAAGAAAGTGAGCTGAAAAAGTATTTGAAGTTGGTACAGATGAACCAGTTTGTATGGCAGAAACAGAGACACAGATGTAGAGAACAAATGTATGGACACCAAGGAGGGAAAGCGGGGGTGGGTTGGGATGAATTGGGAGATTTAGATTGACATATATAATGCTAATATGTATAAAATAGATAAGTAATAAGAACTTGCTGTATAAAAAATAAATAAATAAAATTCAAAAAATATATTTGAAGAAATAAAGGGTGAAATTTTTCCAACTTTAGCAAACAGCATAACCTACAGTTTCATGAAGCTTAGTTAACCCCAAACAGGAGGAACTGAAAGAAATCCATGCCAAGATACATCACAGTTAAATTTCCAGAAACTAAAAACAAAGAGAAAATCTTGAAAACAGTGAGAGAGAAATGACATTTTACCCATAGGGGAAATAAATTCAAATGACAAGCAGTTTATAATGTGAAACTATAAATAGCAATATGAAGAAACACAATATTATTCAGGAGTTGGAAGAAAAGAAGTGTTTATCCAGAATTTTATGTCTAGTGAAAATATTCTTCAGGAGTTAGAGGAAAAATCAAGCCATTCTCAAATGAAGGAAAATAAGAGAATTTGTCACCAGCAGACCTACTCCAAAAGAATGGTTAAAGAAAGTTCCCTAAACAGAAAGGAAAGAATTTTTTAAAAAAAGGAATTTTGGAGCATTAGGAAGAACAAATACAGAGAGCAAAAAATTAGTTCTACGACCACAAATGAATTAAAATGGAAGCAAGTGACAGAGAGGGAACTGGAAGATCTGTGAATATTTGTAAAGAAATTACTGTAATTCTAAAGAACCTAGGGGTCAAAGAAGCAATGAAAACCTATCAATATTTGTAGGATGTAGTTAATGCAAACCATAAAAAAAAATTTTGAAATTTTAAATGCCTACATTAAAAGTTTAAAGTTTTAAAATCAATGATCTAAATGTACCCAAGCAGGATCCTATGGGGTCTTCCCGAGGCAGGCCCTTCCCCCCATATCCTCTGCATTAGCTCCTCTCTGAAGTACATAGTTAACAGTATCTGGTGTACACTTCCTGAGTTGTTTTACAGATGCTAAAACCCCCACAGAATGGATGATGTTAACTACTTGATGACCCTGACCGCATAGTCCCCAGGCCTACCGGAGCCTGAGGATTGATAATGTTAACCCCTGCGACAGCGCCCTGTTACCTCACCATCAACCAATCACAGAATTGTGCACCAGCTGATCACATACCCTGTGACACCCCCCTCCCTCACCTGGCCTTTAAGAAATGCTTTCCTGAACCGCATCAGGGAGTTTGGCCTTTTTGAGCACTAGCTGTCCTGGACTTCTTGTCTGGCACCTTACAATAAACGCTACACTTTCCTTCACTACAACCTGGTCTCAGTAGATTGGCTTTACTGTGCAGGCGAGCAGACCCAAGTTTTGGTTTGGTAACATTGGAGTACAGCCTCATGGCTTTTGCTTTTATAAACCCCTGACTCTTCTTCCCCAGAACATTCTTCTGGTTTTACTCAAATCTGTATCTCCCAAACGACAATTCTTAAGACCCCTTTTCTTATTTGCAATCTTCTGCATTTTTTGTTTGGTTGGTTGACAGGGGGGAGTACACAATTCAGGCCATAACAGATGGATAATAACAAAATAAAGATGAATGAAAGTAATGGCACAAAAAATGTCAAAGTAGGGCCATGCCCTACTCCAGAGCTCTGTCCCTCCAAAGACAACAACAACTAAAATGCTAGTAAAAACTATCAAAATCAACTTTCACAGAATCTGGAATCTAGTCAAAAACTTACAACCACCAAGGGAAACCTTAGTGAAGGAAGAATCTGCTGCACTGTGGCATTTTAAGTCGCCTACCTTCCATCTCCCATTCCCCAGATCTGTTATGGCTGTAAAGGGGGGGAACCTGCCTGCCTGGGTCAGATTGTTAGTGCAGAGAGGCAATGCGGACCATAGTCTCAAAGAATTGTGGTTGGGCTGCTCTATCTCATGGCTCTCTGAGGAACCAACACAAGAACTTGCTTTTTTCTTTTCTCTCTCTCTCTTTTTTCTTTAAACAAGTAAAGAGGATTCCCAGGACTGTGGTGACTTCCCAGGTGGTGTTTGCTGTCAGGTGGTGTTAGCTGAAAGAATTTAAAGCAAAATATTGGCCACAACAACTTGGGGCAAGGGAATAAAAGCCAGGATAAGCAACAGAGAGTCTAGAAAGCCTGAGGGGAAGAGGTCGAGAAAGGAGATACATGGGGGAATATAGTTGTTAAAAGCTCTCACATATATTGGGGAATAGAAAAGGCCAACAGCATGCTCAGGGCTGGATGCATGCACAGAAAAGGCCTGAGAAACCCTAGTTTTCACCTCCAGCTGACCTCTAGCATCGGACAAGCATAAAGTGAAGGCCAAGGCGGAGTTGTAAATGGCCTGGCTAAGCATTGAAAAAGTTCCCCCAAACAGAACCAATCTGTAATACCTCGGAAAATACTTTTTTTGGTTTTGTTTCTCTTTTATTCTTTATGTTTCTTTTCATTTTTTTTCTTTTTATTTGCTCAAGGAATTTAAGAAAACTTTGTCAAAATGCTAGATGACCAATAGTTAATAGAACATAGACTCCAGTGGCACATAGGACAAACAATAAAGATTTTACAAAAATGGTTTGGAAAAGTCACTAAGCAAACAAACAACAAAAACCCTCAACAAACACACAGAATTGCAAGTGACCCCAAATAACCAAGACAATCTTGAAAAAGAAAAAGTTGTAGGACTCACAGTTCCGCATTTCAAAACTTACTACAATCCTACTCTATAATACTAGCATTCAGACATATGGAACAGTGGAATAGAACTGTGTCATACGTCTGTGTCCAGCTAATTTTTTACAAATGTGACAAAACCAATTAATAGGGAAATCATGGACTTTTCAACAATGATGCTGGATATCCACATGCAAAAGTATGAGGCTGGACCATACCATATACCATATACAAAGATAAACTAAAAATGAACCAAAGGCCTAAACTTAAGAGCTAATCTATATAAAACTCTTAGAAAGAAACATACCAAGGAATCTTTATGCTGTTAGACTTAGAAACTCTTAAATATGACAACAAAAGTACAAGCAGCAAAAGAAGAATATAAATTGGACTTCATCAAAACTAAAAACTTCTTTGCATCAAAAGACGCTATTGAGGGCTTCCCTGGTGGCGCAGTGGTTGACAGTCCACCTGCCGATGCAGGGGACACGGGTTCGTGCCCTGGTCCGGGAAGATCCCACATGCCGTGGAGCGGCTGGGCCCATGAGCCATGGCCGCTGAGCCTGCGCGTCCGGAATCTGTGCTCCACAACGGGAGAGGCCACAACAGTGAGAGGCCCGCAGTTCAACAATACAAAGACAAACATCCCAATTTAAAAAATGGGCAAAAATTCTGAATATACATTTGTTCAAAGGAGATATGCAAATCCTCAAAAATACATGAAAAGTTACTCAAAACATCATTAGCCGTCAGAGACATGCAAATCAAAACCAGAAGATATTGCTTCTTACCCACTAGGATGGTTATAATAATAATATTTTTTAAAAATGGAAAACAACAAAGATTAACAAAGGAGGTGCAGATATTGGACTCCTCATATTAGGGCAGGAATATAAAATGTACAAATTTCCATAATTAGTGGCAGAAATGTAAAACAGCACAGCAACTGTGAAAAAGTTTGTCAGTTCCTCACAAAGTTAGACAGAATTACATGACCCAGAAATTCCATTCCTGGTATATACCAAAAGAATTGAAAATGAGTATTCAAAATTTGTACACAAATGTTCATAGAAGCACTAGCTAGTCACAATAGCCAATAGGTGGATAAGACCCAAATGTTCACTAATGAATGGATAGACAAGTTATGTTATATCCATGCAATAGAATATTTTTATGTTATAAAAAAGAATAAAGTACTAATACATGCTACAACATGGAGGAAACTTTAAAACCTTATGCCAAGAGAAAGAAGCCAGACACAAAATGTCACAAATTGTATAATTACACCTGCATGAAATTTCCATAATAGGCAAAACCATAGAGACAGAAAGAAAATTAGTGGTTTGCAGGAGTTGGGGGGAGGGGGAAACAGGGAATGACTGCTTCATGGGTATGAGAATTTCCCTTTGGGGTGATGAAAAAGATTTGGAACCAGCTAGAGGTGATGGCTGCTCAACATTGTGAATGTTCTGAATGCTTCTAAACTGTGCACTTTAAAATGGTTGATTTTATGTTCTGTGAGTTTTTCCATAAAAGAAAAAGTTAGTTGAAAAAATGAACAAAAATTAGAGGAAAATCAAAGAAATCAAAGATAGTTATTTTAAAAGATCAGTAAAGATGATAAACCTCTAAGTTATCTGATGAGAGAGAGAGAGATAACACAAATTACCCATATGAGCAATGCAAAAGGGTACATCACAACAAATCCCACATACACAAAAGCAAATTAAAGAAACATTATGAACAACTTTATGCCAATAGTGTTGACAATCAGATTAAATTAACAAATTCCTTGAAAGACCCAAGAACAAACAGAAAATCTGAATAAGATTATATCTATTAAAAATGGCATCACTATTTCTCCAAAATAGTGCAACCACTTTGGAGGACCATTTAGCTGTTTGACTGTTTCTTATAAAGCTAAGCATATACCTGTCCTATGATCTAGCAGTTTCACCCCTAAGTACTTACCCAAAAGAAATTAAAACATAAGTACTCCAAAAGGTTTGTACAATATTGTTCATTGCATGTCTAGTCATAAAAGCAAGAAATTGAAAACAATGCACATGTCTATCAACAGGAGAATGGTTTATAAAAAGGTATTATATTCAAATAACAGAATATTACTCTGCAATCAAAAGGACCAAACTACTGATACAAACAACAACAGCATACATCTCACAGATATAATATTGAGCAAAATAAGCCAGTTATAAAAGAGTATGGACTGTATTATTCAAAGTATATGAAATTCTATAACAAACAAAATTATGTGGTGATGACAGAAATCAGATCAACTGTTCCCTCTGGAAAGTGCTGACTAGAAAAAGGCATGAGGAACTGCCTGGGATTCTGGAAATATTTTACATCTCATTTCAGGTGACAGTTGTATCTGTGTATACTTTTGTAAATTATACCCATCCTTATACTCTGTTTTTAACTGCTTTTAACTCTGTGTCATAACCCAACATTTTCCCATCAGTATCCAGAAATAGGGAAGTTCAGGAATCTTTTCTAAAGAACTAGCTGGGAACTAAAATGTATACCTAGCCTTGGCATTTACCTAGGGAAAAAATATCTCAGGCAACTAGGACAATGGCTTTTTTCTCTGTCCTGCATAATTGCAAGGCTTTTATTAGATTATAAAATTTCTACCAGTTAACTGTACACTTATAGGTCCCTTTTTATGATATAATCATGCAGCCATTAATGTGAATATTTCAATTTTTTTAACTCAGAAAAGTAGTAAACTGGAAATCAAAACAACTGAAGTTAAAGAATGTGTTAATTTAAATAGAGTTTTAAAAATTCTTCCAAATTAAAGAAATGCACCAAAGCTATAAAGTTAGTTTATTGGCTTAATCTAAATCTCATAAAGTAAAATTCAGGAATATAATGTAAAGTAAGGAAAATTGCCTTCTGAAATAAGAACAATGTTTATTTTATCTCCCCATCCCTACAAAAAAAAAAAAGTTACGGATATTTCATGTGTTGAAAGCACATTGTTTTCATGTGTTGAAAACAATGCACATGTCTATCAACAGGAGAATGGTTTATAAAAAGGTATTATATTCAAATAACAGAGTATTACTCTGCAATCAAAAGGACCAAACTACTGATACAAACTACTGATACAAAGTGCATGAGATCTACATGCACTTTCCACTGAGCAGTCCCATTCCACTATTAGATTCAAAACACCAACACTGACAGTGAAGGAATAAAGAGAACTTACATTTTATTGTTACTGAATTAGATGTGACACCAGCCTCTTGGGGCCCTATCTGAACTGAAGCCCCCTGGCTCTGTCAGTGAGTTCTTTTCTGCTCAGGTACTTGCTGCCTATAAATGAAAACAATTTGGTGCAAGAGAGACAGGCTTTTATCCAGTGGCCAGAGAATGCAGAAAGGGAGCTCTTGTTCTAGAAGTATCTTCTCCTCAACCAAAGGTCAGGGGAAAGTTTTTACAGGAAAGGGGTTAAGAGTAGGGAGCCAGGTGGAATCTGACATCATCTTAATTCTCAGAAAAGGCAGGGAGTTTCAAGAATGGGGTCCACTCCTTTCTATCATTACATGGTCAGGACCACCCAGCAATGGTGCAGGAGGTGAGCAGATCTTAGCATGATAATGTGTTATAATGTGTGTATAATGAGAAAAGCGGTGAACTTTAGCCTACTTTGTGGGCCATTTTGGATCAAGCTGGTTTGGTCTGGTTTTGCTGCGGGCTTTTGTGGCTTCCTGTTTTCCTGTTGATAAAACACATCTAGCCTATAACGTTAAAGATGGTTTCTGCATCTGGACCTAGGGCTGCCTAGTGTGGATGACATTATAAATTTGGATGCTTTAGGAAAAAATGGCAAAATCACAAATGTCAGGATGTATATTTTCAAATGGTTGTTGAAATGAAGGTGCAGTTAGGACTAGTTGATCAATCCGTTCTGTCAAGCACTAGACTTGATTGATTTTTGTTCAGTTTGGGGGTGTGTGTGTATGTGTGTGCATGGTTAGATTTTTTTAAATGACTGAATGAACTGATTATCATGGTGTTATGCTAGACACACACTTATTTCTGTGATTAAAAATAAAATAAAACACTATACTTGTATTATGCAACAGCAGGTAAGTTAGTCCATAAAAGCATTCACTTAAATAGGTTTTCACTTGATTAATAATGGATGTGTAAGGATCAATGGTTTTATATGTTGTCTTCTAGAAATGATTTGAAACAACAAGTAGACTATGATATATTCCCTCTATTCTTTGCCCTCTAGCCAAAGACTGCCAAGGAACACACCTGTAGTTGAACCAGTTGGATTTACTACTCATTGTAGTGAGGGAGGATGCACACCCTGGGGAACCACGGTGCATCTTAGTAAGAGAGTGTTAGAAAGAACTTATTAAGGGATTTCAGCTTTGATTAGGTGATTTGGAAGATTGGATGTTGTCAAAAATCAGGGGCAATCCTATGATTGTGTGTTGCAATAAATCTTCTTTAAAGGGAGTCCAAGGATGAAACTATATTTGGTAAAGAAGTAACATTTTGTCTGAGAGCATATATATGATATCTTATAGGTGACACAGTGACCTTGTTTTGGTCTGTGCTTAAACAAAATTATGAGTGGCCTCCTTTTGTCTCACTCTGTCATGGTTTCAGAGTGACCTTGTCTGATGTTGGTGTTCTATGAGATTGTTTATGTCCAACAGAAGAACAACATGGACAAGCTGTGAGTGCCGGGCCAGCTTCCAAAAAGCCCTCAGGCCTAGCTTTAAGCATCAGACCAGTACCCAGAGGTCAGGGGCGACTTTTTTCTTTCTCACACTTGACCATAAAAAATACAGAATTGAAGATACTGCTCTTAAAATAATTTTTAAGGATATATGATGAGAATAAAGACTAACAGAGAATCTAAAAAAGAATGAATATATGTATATGTATAATGGAATCACTTTCCTGTACACCTGAAACTAACACAACATTGTAAATCAACTATACTCCAATAAAATTAAAAAAAAAAAAGACTCACAGAGAAAGGAGTAAACAAGCAGCGTGGAAGAATTAAACATGAAGCTGCATACTGGTTGTTACAGTTTTTGATGAGTATATGAGCCTTGTGGAATCCCCATCTCCAAACATCATACATATGTAAGAGTGGAAAACTTTTCTCTTCTTCTCTTCTAGTTTCTTTGGCTGGTCTAATAATTAAATGGATATAAAACAGATTAACAGATTTATGTATATGTATATATAAAGTTATATATAATTAATAAACAGAAACCTGAATTAAATAGACTGAAGACACCAGAAGGGGGAGCTCTCATGCCCTGTAATGATAGCAGATCCCAACAGGAAGAAGGAAGACTCCTCTTCTTTCCTGCCAAGGACTCAGCCAATGAAAAGCCATGGACTCTTTGTTTACTCTAGCCCTCCCAACTTCCTTTTCCTCTCTATAAAAGTGTTCTTCCCTTGCTGTGCAGGGACTTGCACATGGCTCACTGTGGTTGCAGACCCTGAATCACAATTCTTTGCTGATCCCATCTTTGCTGGAGAAATATCAGGTAGTTTATTTTTTTAGGTCAAAAATATATAAAGAGATTTATTATAAGGAATTGGCTCATGGGATTATGGAGGATGGTGAATACAAAATCTGCAGTGTGGGCCAGCCAACTGGAGACCCAGGAGAGCTGACAGTGCAGATGAAGCCTGAAGGCAGTCTGCTGGATAATTCACAAGTTGGAAAGATTAAGTTTATTGGTAGTTTTAGGTTCTTCTATGGTTGTATTTAGCCTGAGAGAAGGAGAAATACAGATAAAGAGCAGGCTAGGAAAACAAGAGAAAGTAAGACTTCAAATTAAAAATAGTCATTAGTAAACTCTTATCTCTATCATTTGGAATCTATTTAAGCTTCTTTGCACACTGTGTTTTTCCTTCTCCGAGTTTTTCCTCCTCCGATAAAATCTCACCAATAGGGAGCAAAATACACTACCCTAAAATATTCCTCTTGGGCATAAGGATTATCTTGAGCTGGATACAGGAGAAGCTCTGAAAACTGAATAGAAGTTACCTTTTTGCAAGACACATTTACATTTATAAGGGAAATCTCCATTTTAAGGGTGTCTCCCTCTGTGTACCAGGAAGAGGAGGATGACTAAATCTCTAGAAAATTTTATCAATGGAAAAGGCAAAAATTTAAATCTGTATAACAATCATACTCTTGTTTACTGTATTTTTCCTGGTAACCTCCCATAACTGATACCATACCCACCTCCAAATCTTCTTTTGTCTTTAACTGGAAGTGGTATTTAAGGTGATGCTTGGGCTATTTCACAGAGTTACTCAGTTTTCCTGGAGGTATGCATGTGTTGACGGAAAGGAAAACGAACAATGTAAGAGCTGTGTGTTGAGTTTTATTCAGGGTCTTACTGAGGACTATAGCCAAGGAGACAGCCTCTCAGTTGCTCTAAGAAACTTCTCTGAGGAAATAGGGAGAGAAGCCAGTTTATATATGATTTTGGCTAGGGAATATGTACAGTCAAGCATACATCTCAGTAAAAAGGTTAGTCACAAGGATCAGATATCTGTGCTTTTCTATGTATGGAAAAATGCAAGAATATGGGTTAAACTTTTTCCAGAGATATACCTAACTATCCAAGGGTCTGTTTTTCCAAAGCACAGAGTGCTTTATCCTGTTTTTTTTCATCCTGAAGTCTTTTCAGGGTGCACAGTCGGTCAGTGACTGCAGTGGCTAATAATCCTTGTAGAACCAGATGGTGAGTAACATTCTTTGTTTTACACGTTGTTAAACTTACGTTTATTTTTCTCCTGTAAATGTCTTGAATTACAGAGGGGACCTCAGCTAAGATGGTACAGGGAAAATTATTTTTCTGCCCCTACCTAGGGGTGACCTAAAACTGCCCACGGTCTGAAGACTTGCCTTAAGGATCCTCATTGACAAACCCAAAAAGATGAATGTGAATGTGCAGTAGTATGCGTCCTCTCCAAATTTCTAAATTTACACTATCAGATTTTACCAAGTCACTTTCCTCAAGATAAACCAATAGGCTCACACTTGTTTGCACACCTAATTTAGAGTCAAACAGACCTAGTTTCAAATTCCAGTCTTACACTATTAAGGGCAAATTACTCAACCACAATGAACCTCAGCTCTCTTGTTTATAAAACTGGAATTATATTACTAATTCATAGGTACATTTCAAGTTCTACATGAGATTAAAAAATGCAAAACATGTTGGACACAGCCCAAGAAAAGACAGCTGCTATTATCATTACTGTTCCTATTATTGTGAGTATTATTAAATTATTATGCCCACAGTCTACATTCTGATTATTCAATAGAGTTGGTATACTTCATATCCTTCAGACAATAGCAGACAGTTCCCTAAAAGCCATGTGGGCAAGGACTGTATGTTGCTAAGTATAGATAGGTTTCATAAACTTTAAACACTAAAGTTGTGGCTGTATCCTTTTGCTTAAGAAGAATTCTATTCTACCTGTCCGTGAAGGTGAGCCAATGAAATATTTGTGTATAGGAACAGTGTTTTCTATACAATATCATACTGCATAATTTTTCTTACACAAAAATAAATAAAATGTTAAGACTACCAACACTTTATAATAGTTTATGGCTAAGATTTAGTCGTTGGAAAACAGACAAGTAGGTAGCCTAAATGGTGGTCCATTAAGATGATAAAAGTATCTAAATAATGCCACAATAAACATCTGATTTTAAACAATTTGTTTTCCCAGGGAACTCATCAGTATGATATGGGTGCAAAATGCATCTTTAATGATAACGTAGTAATTTGGTACAATTGATTAAAAGAAAAACTTTTTACACCAATGGCATCACCTTTTTACTGAACTCAGGTTTGGCTGTTCTCTGTTCAAAAGCCAATAACGGAGAGGCAAGTGTCAATAGAAAGGAAAGATTCTTTAATCAGAAAAGCTGGCAATCTGGGGAGACCGACTCCCAGAATTCTGCTCAGCCATGGCAGTTTTTAAAGGGAAAAGGGGGGAGGGGTAGAATCTCAGTGAATTATCAAGGCAGGAGTTTGGATTCTGCATCATTCTCCACTGCGTGCAGGCTGACCGACTCTCTCTTTAGATGTTGTTCTTGCTCGCGTGATCTGCCTGCAGGATTGCTAAAGGGGTTGCTGGGGGTAGAGAGCTAGTCAATCTTTACTTAATTCTTCTGAATCAACAGGTTAATTATGTTCTTTCAAGGTTAGAGGGGAACAGAAAGGGGAAAACAGGAAAGAGGTAAAGAGCTGCTTTCAATTCCCCACTGTCAAACATCATTCCATTTCTATGGGATTAGGGGTGAAGGTCTATCTTCTGTAACTTCTTCAGGCTGACATAGGGTACCATATTCTTAGAGTGGAAGATGTCAACATGGGTCTGTAGCATCTTTGCTGGCAATTTTAGTTGCCTGATTATATATATGAGCAGAGCAAGCTACAATTATTTTGATGCCCACAAAGATATAGATTATTATGAGCAATAATGTTAATCCCATTCTCTTGTGGCCAGTGCTTGGAATTGTGCTAGCCATAGATTCAGTACTGCTCAAGATGGATCAGCTTATGTCATGTCTATAGTCTGGTCATCATGCAGTGAGCTTGTTTTCTCCTCTGGTTGCAGTTATAGTATCTATAAAACAACTCAGGAATGTGCATCAGACACTGAGTCTGTGACTCTATTTTCCTAATCATTAACTGCTCAGTTTTGTACTTGGGGGGCCCTGTAGGGTTCTGCTGGGTTCCAATCTGACCTTTTGTTTTGTTCTAAAGTATAAAAGACAGATATAGGAGTAAAGAAAATAAAAAATAATTTGGTTTTGGAAATTTTATGATACTCTCCCACACTCCTCAACCTCGGCATCCCTCCACCCACCTACCACTCCTGGGAATACCAGAGAACAAAATACTAAACTTGCATGAAATCATAGTCAGTTTGCACTTGGCATTCTATGCAAATTTCTGGTTACAACACATAAGAGTGAGCTTTCAGAAGTAGAGAAAGTTCAGGATAGGGCAATTCAATCAGGATGGCACCAGACTTCCTCAAAGCAGCTCTGTCTGGAAGCAAGTTCTTCAATATTTTGAGGAAAAATTATTTCCAACCTTGAATTCTTTATCAACTAATCAAAAGTATAGAATTTCCAGATGTACAATATCTCAAATAATTTGCTTCCATTACATCCCTTTTAAGTAAGTGATAGATGCATTCCACCAAAATAAGGGTGGAAAGCAAGAAACAAAAAATGGGATCCAGAAAGAGGGAATTGATGAAAGAAATGAAGGCTTAGATAACAAATGGTCCAAATTGAAATAGAATGATGGAGGGCTCTAGGAAAGCTATCTCCAAGAAAGAGATAAAATAGATTACCAATGGTATTTGTATGTATTGAGAGGAAATTTACACTTTTGGAGAATTATAAGTATACACATTTTTAAAAGGGAGACAAAAGGAATTTAGGGAAATAAAAATTGTAACAGGAAGGATGCGAAATTATTCTCAATTAATGGATCAGTTGTGAATCTAATTATATTTATACCCCGAATTTCATAATTAGCCTTGTAGAAGTATTTACTTTTTAATTATGACCTAATAATTAATTAAAAAAATGTAAAATGTCACCCAAAGAGTTTAGTTCAGAATTTCTATATTTCTACTGATGAGTCAAATTCATTTACAGTAGAAGTCAAAATTGCAGAATCTTCTGGTCAGTCTGGCTTGGGTTGATTCTGCCTTTTTAACTAAATGCATTCCATATCGTTTCTAAATGATGAACAGATTTATTTGTGCTTTTATTTGCTTAAGGAAGCAGAAATTAATTTTAGGGGAGTTATTGTCTTCCATCAGGGCCACTTGGCTTTGCCTTTGTTCTGTTCATTTCTATATATATTTGATACAATTTCATGTAGAGTCCTCCATGTGATTTTTTTTACTTTTGAATTCTAAAAGGCATCAATGGAATTGTTAAAGCATATGTAAACAGAAAGTTCATTTGCATGTTTAAGCACCACAGAACCAGGATATACAAACACAAATTCTTTTGTCAATATCAACTTGCATAAAATCAGAGACACAGATAAGCTGATTATTTAGAAGTACAACTGGTAATACTGGGGACACTCTGAGTGCTTGCCCTTTGGTACAAGTAAAGAAATTAGTAAAAATGCCCACACTTGAGGTTTTATGATTTTTACATTGAAATGTGAAAGTTTAGCCATGGATAAATTTCATATTCTAGGATTAGCATAGGAGGCAAAGAACAGAGAAAAATCTTGTTATTTACATGATGGAACAAGTCACAACTCTGATGCATGAACAGGGCTAGCCTCAAAGGTAGATACAGTCAATAATTAATTACCCACATGGTGTGATTCATACAATTCACCCAAAATAGTCTCCATCTAGCAGTGCAGAAAAAAAAATCCACACTAGCAATTCAGTATTGAACGTTATCTTGTCACTTACATAAAAATCTTTTTAAAAATGAAAGGAGTTCCATAATTATTCCTAACAGTGTGTGGTTTGATAAGATTTATTTCCTCTCTGACATGAAATATGGGTTGGGTAACATGAGAGTACCAGGAAGAGGCTATGATATGTAGGGTGGAGTAAAGGGATTGGTGAAATGGGTAAAAGAAAAGTAAGACTAGGGCATTAATAATATATTTTCCCTAATTTCATAATTTTAGTTCCAGTTATGTTAAAAAATGATCCCAAAATAAGATGATAGTATAAGTCATCCCAAGATAGATCATAGGGCTGGTTGCATTATGACACAGACCTATAATCTAAAAAAAAAAAAAAAGCCATCTAAAGTCTAGATAGTTGTAAAGTGGCTGCAAATAGTGTCAACAATCAGGAAAATTCTTAGTTGGGTTGTATTTTCTAACCACGTTCCTCTATTCTACCTCCCCGCCTAATACACATTCTACAAACATTTTCTGAGTTCTGTTTCCCACACCCTGAAGTTAGTACTCTGCTAGACTGTAATCCCTTAAAATACATTGTCTCTTCTTCCTTTTCTTCCTCATTCAAATCCTACACATTCTGTGAAGTTCAGGTCAGTTTCAATTTTCTTTGAGATGCAAAATTTATTCCAGAGAATTAAGCAGTGTCCTGTATCGTACACTGCTAATTTCAGTGTTAATTCTGTAGAAGAGCAAAGTTTGCCTAAATTATTCAACATTCTTTTAGGCCTTTAGGAGGAAGGTCAAGGGTTCTTCCTGATCTTTTGGACTTTGATTGTTTGCAGCTCAAAATAATCCTCATGCCAAAGAAAATTTAGGGTGGCAAATTTTGCTCCCCAACACAGATACTGTAACTTGAGTTTCACACTAACCAAAGCTTTTAGATGGCCTCTGGAGTGGTGAAATTAACTTATTAGAATGTGTTTATTGATATAAATCAAAAAGGATAACTGCATGGTACAGAATGGGTATAATCTTCAGTTTTTCAACTAAAATATCAGATGTGTGTATAGTTTCAACTTGAAGGTACTATCCTAAATTAGGAATTATATAATTAAATAGAAGTTAGAAAGATGGTTAATTGAAATATTAATAACACAATACACTTCCCATTGCAGTTTGCAAAGTTCAAAAGAACAGTTTAATTAAAACTAAATTTAATTTATTTTCAATAAAATTACATTATGACCATTTCTGTGATGTTTAACAGATGAGACAAAATTATATTAATATATTTAAGAAACTAATTCCATTTGAATAATTATATTTTAATAAATGAATAAGCAGCATCTATGTGCCTGAAAAATTTGATCAAAACTTGTATCATTCTGAATATCCTAGAACTATGGCTCATTATCTCTCTGCAGTCCTCCTTGCAGATACATTCTATTGGAAATACTCATTTCATAAGAAAAAATGTCCCCTAAATCCTCCTGAATTTCATAGAATTTTTAAAGAAATCTCTGTCCTCGTTTGAGATCCCACAGAAGCAGTCTCATGGATTAGTATGCAGTAGTTTATTAGAGAAGTGATCCCAGGAAGTAGCAGTAAAGGAGATGAGATGTGAGATGGGGGAAGGAAGAAACTCAATATATTGTTTTAATTAGCAGGTCAGGGTGTGGGTAACTGGTGCTCAGTCTTGCTAGGGACCTCTGGGAACAGCCCATTTCAGTTGTTCCACTCAAGGAAGAGGAAGCTGGGGTGTTCATCTTCCAATCCCTGTCCCTCACTGGCTATGGCTCTATTAGTTTTCCATGGCTAATTTAACAAATCACCACTAATTTAGTGGCTTAAAACAGCACAAATGTATTATTATTGTTGTTATTATTATTGTTGTTGCTGTTATTAATCATCTTACGATTCTGTAGGTCGGAAGTCCACTGGCTCTCAGTGACCTAAAACAAAATGTCAGCCTGACTGCATTTCCATCTGGAGGCTCCAGGGAACATTTCCTTTCATTCTCCAGTTTGAAAGGCTTTCCTTTGCTCAGAGCGCACTTCCTCCACCTTCAAAACCAGCAACATTGGCTAAATCCTTTTCATGCTGCCATCTCTCTGTTTCTCTCTCTTCTGCTTCTCTCTTCCACTTATAAGAACTCTTGTGTGATTACCTTATCCAGATAATCCAGGATAATCTTCCCATCTCAAGGTTAGCTGATTAGAAGTCTTATTTTTCCTTATTTGTGTTACCTAACATATTCACAGGTTCCTAGAATTAAGACATGGGCATCTTTGGTGGGGAGGGGGTATTATCTTGCCTACCAAAACGTTTGTTCTCTAGTGATTAAATCCCCATGCTCCCTGCCACAGAAAGTCCTAAGGAAGAGAGTTACAGCTACTTGCAGGAGAAGTCTCTTGGCATAAGGGAACGGTGAGTACCCAATGGATATGGGTGGGGCACCAACCTTCTCTGATACAAATTCCTTGCCTTCGTTGAAACCCAGATCTTTTCGAAGAGCACTATTTTACTTGCAGCCTTCTCAAGCAGATGCTATTAATCCCATGGCCACAGGTTTTATGTCTTATATTGTTAGTAACCTATTTATTCCACCCTCTCTCCCTCTTCAACCAATGTCCAGGTACCATGGTGTAGTAGTAAAGAATATGGACTCCGGAACCAAACCGTACTTCAATCACAGTTCTTTTACCTATTTAACAGTGCAACTAGGCAAGTTACTTAATATCCCTGTGTCTCAGTTTTCTCATCTGTAAAGTATCAATAATATCTTCCTAAAAGGGAGGTTGTGAGGGTTATATAACATAATATATGTCAAGTGGTTAGAAAAGTCCCTAATTAGTAAGAGTTACATTAATGTTTGCCAGATGATGATGATATCTGTCAATCTAAAGAATATTCTTTCTCATTTACCAACTTTCTATTCCATTCCTAATCCTTTCATTTTCTTGGGTGACTTTAAAATCCATAAACCAACTTGCAGACCCTTGACTCTCCAAACATTCACATGTACTGGATTTCATTCCCATGGCTACATTAAGGCTTCTGATCCTACTAACTGACCAAAACTTTTTATTTTTCCAGCTCATTCTCTTCCTTTACACCTGCTCTTTGAAGCTATTGTGATTTTCTGTCAAATGATTCTTCAACTTTCTCTTAGTTCATCAGCTCTGAACTCAGTGTATATACTCTCTCCCAGCCTGGATCCAATGGTCAATCACTGAAGTATTTTCCGGCTAGCACCCTTAGTTCCTTCTCACCTTTTCCTTTTTATTGTGCCTACATTACCGATCACTAAATTTGGAATTTGGAACAATCTTAAAAGTAGCCCTCTTTGCTCATATATCGAAGCTTATTTGTTGATAGATGTGTGAATGTCCAGATTAGTTTTGCTGCAAAATATTATTGGCAATAATAGCTGAGACATCAGAGCTGCTTATCAATCTCCTTACGTTTCGTTAATCATTTCCTCTTTTAGTTAACCCACACAATTACTATAACCTTTGTTACTTTCTTTCGGCTTCCTACTCAATATCCTTTCTCCTCACTCTCAGTAGAGGACTTTAACTCCTACTTATTACAGAACAATATCCACTAAGAATGAATTTCAATTTCCAACAGAGAGCCATATGCCACTTTTTATACCCTGTGTATTCTATTGTCCTTTCTTCCAATTTTAGAGGAATCACTGTCTCTTCCCTAACCCAAAGCTAACCTTGTCAGTACCATGCTATGTCCCATCTCCTTCCACAACTTTTTCTTGGAACATCTTTGCCTGATTATGTATTTTCCTTGACTCTCTGTGTTGGTGTCTGCACAGTAGACAAAGTAGGCTTTGCATACTGGCCTCATAGAGAAGTTCCCCCCCCAATCAGCCCAGTCAGAGATTCTGGAGACCTCAACCAATTCTTCCCCACCCCCCACTCAGGGAGAAACAGGCAACTGCCCACTCTGGGCTGAGCTAGTGGGTGGGGGAGAGCTATGACATTTACCCGCTCTAGCTGCCACCTCTATTCTCCCCAAGTGACTAGACTGTGTTGGACCTGTCAGAGCTCCAGGACTAGCCAGACAGATGTTACTTCTTTTGGAAGCACCAGAAAAGTTAGAGCACTGATAGTGGATTTACTCTCTCCCTCCCCAGGGGGAAGCTGAGAGCTGAAATTTTTCAGCCATTTGCTCTACATTGAATAGAGGGGCAAATCAATGGCACCTACCAGCCCAAGACATTGACTCCATACTCTTCCAGGTGGCTAGACTGCACTGGACCCATCAGAGCTCCAAGTCTGGCAAGACAGAAGCCAGTCCTCTGGGAAGCCTCCTTGGAAAAGTTGGGGCACAAGACCCATGAGCCAACACCTTCCCTACCCTGGATGAAGCTGGGGGTTACATGGCACTATGCTAGGGACAAGGTCTCCAGTAAGAGAGTGTCCTGAATTTCCCTACTGGCTTTGGTGAGTCTGGTTTTGTGTTCTCCAGGGTGCAGGAGCCGTTCAGTTAGTTTCTGATTTCTCATATAGGGAATTTATCCATGAATTGTTGCTGAGTCAGTGTGTTTGTTGTGGGAAAGAGGGTCCAGGGATCCCTAGTCTGCTATCTTACTCCAAAGTTTTTAATTTAGATGAAGTCTGACATGTATATTTTTACTTCACTTGATTGTTTTTTTAACTTATTCTTTATTGTGATAAAATATAAATAACATAATATTTATCATTTTAACCCTTTGTAAGTGTACAGTTCAGTGTTATTGATTACATTCACAATGTTATGTCCCTTAGCAGCACTGTCTATACCCAAAACTTTTCCATTGAACAATGACTCTGTGCCCATTAAACAATAACTCCCTCTTCTTTCCTTCCCCCACCCCCTGGCATCCCTTATTGTACTTTTTGTCTCTATAAATTTGCCTATTCTAGGTACCTTATATAAATGGAATCATACAACATTTGTCCTCCCCACTTGGTCATGGTAAATATTCTTTTAAATATACCATTGAGTTCAATATGTTAATATTTTGTTTAGAATTTTTGCATCTGTATTCATAAGAATGTTAAACTGTTATTTTATTTTCTTGTGATATTTTTATTTGGCTTTATTATCAGGATAATGCTGACCTTATAAAATGATTTAGAAAATGTTCCTTCCTTGTCAATTTTGAGGAAGATTTTGAGAAGGATTGGTATGCATACCTCAGCTGTAACTCTTTTCCATTCATCCGCGTCTCTGGATTTTGAGGTGGCAGTATGCCTTACTACTTCAGTTCTCTGATGGTTCCAAGAAAAGTAATTGACCTTCAGTTTCTTTAGTTGTTGTTTTCTTTTTTTATTGTAACAATGGGAATGAATACTTCCAAGCTCTGTTCCTGTCAAAGTTGATGGATTTTTAAAAATTGTTACATTTTGAGAATTACTCTGATATTTTAGATACAAATTATTTGTCAGATAGGTTATTTGCAAATATTTTCTCCCAATCTTATTTTGCTTTTTAATTCTCTTAACAGGGTCTTTCAAAGAGCAAAAGTTTTAAATTTTGATGAGGTCCGATTTTATTAGTTTTCCTTTTTAGGAACAACTTTTAAATTTCAATTCCAAGAATTATTTGTGTAGTGTTAGGTCATGAATATTTTCTTTTTTTTTTTCTTAGAAGTTTTCTAGTGTTAGGTTTTTCTCTAGAGTAGTTCTATCAGTTACTTATAGGAGGGTGGTAATGTCTCCAACTATAATTGTGGATTTGTCTATTTCTTCTTTCAGTTCTTTCATTTTTTGCTTGATATATTTTGAGGCTCTGTTCTATGGTTCATACATATTTGAAATAATTATGTCTTCCTGGTAGATTGAGCCAAATTTTCTTTATACCAAAGTCTACTTTATCTGATATTAATATAGCCACTCCTACTTTTTAAATTAATGTTTGAAACATATAGTTGGAATGTATTTTTAATCCACTCAGCCAATCTCTGCCTTTAGTTGGTATATCTAGACTATTTCCATTTTAGGTGATACGTTAAAATTTAAGTCTGCCATATTGTTATTTTTTTCTCTTTGTCATTTCTCTGTTGCTCTTTTCTTGTTTTTATGTGGAGTTTTGACCATTTTTTTTAAGGCTTCAGTCTTGATTTATTTATAGTGTTTTAGGGATGCATCACTTTTCATAGTTGTCTTATTGGTGGTTGTTTATCTACGTGTAAAATGCAAAATTATAAATCTCTGAGAAGGCAACATAGGAGAAAATCTAGACAATCTTGAGTTTGGTGATGACATTCTAGATAAACACCAAAGGCATGACCTATAAAAGAAAGTATTGATAAGCTGGACTTCCTAAACATTAATTGTTTCTGCTCTGCAAAAGACATTGTTAAGAGAATCAAAAGATAAGCCACAGACTGGGAGAAAATATTTGCAAAAGACATGTCTGATAAAGGACTGTTATCCAAAACATACAAAGAACTATTAACACTCAACAAAAAGAAAACAACCCAATTAAAAAATGGAACAAAGACCTTAACAGACACCTAACCCAAAAGATAGACAATGGTAAATAAGCATATGAAAACATGTTCTACACTATCTTTTAAATTTTATTAAGTAATATTTTATCCGTAATGTTATTAGGGAATTGCAAATTAAAATAACAATGAGACACCATCGCACACCTATTAGAATGGTCAAAATCCAGAACACTGAAAACACCAAATGTTGGCAAGGATGTGGAGCAACAGGAATTCTCATTCATCGCTGGTGGAATTGCAAAATAGCACAACTACTTTGGAAGACAGTTTGGGAGTTTCTGAAAAAAACTAAACATACCCTTACCATATGTATGATCCAGCAATCACACTTCTTGGTATCTATCCAAAGGAGCTGAGAACCTATGTCTGCACAAAAACCTGCTCATAAATGTTTACAGCAGCTTTATTCAAAATGTCCAAAAGTTGGAAGCAACCAAGATGTCCTTCAGTAGGTGAATGGATAAACAAACTGTGGCATATCCAGACAAAGAAATAGTATTCAGTACTAAAAAGAAATAAGGTATCAAGCCCTGGAAAGACATGGAGGAATCTTAAATGCATATTACTAAGTGAAAGGAGCCAATCTGAAAAGGCTACATACTGTATGATTCCAATTACATGACATACTGGAAAAGGCAAAATTATGGAGATAGCAAAAAGATCAGTGATTACCAAGGGCTAGGGGGAAGAAAAGGATAAATAGGCAGAGCACAGAATATTTTTAGGGAAGCAAAACTACTGTGTATGATACTATAATGGTAAATACATGTCATTATACATTTGTCCAAACTCATAGAATTTAGAACACCAAGAATGAATGCTAATGTCAGTTATGGACTATGGGTGATAAGGATGTGTCAGTGTAGGTTCATCAGTTATAACAAGTGAACCACTCTAGTGTGGGATGTTGATAATGGATGAAGCTGTGCATATGCAGGGGTAAAGTATATACAGGAAATCTCTGTACATTCTGCTCAATACTTTTGTGAACATAAAACTGTTCTAAAAAATAAAGTCTACTGAAAAATCACTGTTTGTTGGAACATTTTTATAATGGGGGCTTTAAAATTCTTGTCAGAAAATTCCTACATCTAATTCATCTCAGTGTTGGTGTCTATTTATTGGCTTTACTCATTCATATTGCTGTTCTCCTGGATCTTTGTATTACATGTGATTTTCGATTGTATCCTGGATATTTTGCATATTATGAGACTCTAGATCTTATTTATTTGATTTTATATCTATTTTAGCAGGTAGTTACTTTGTTGAGGTATAGCTGAGGGCCAAGCAAATGTGTATGTTCAGCTTCCTACTTGGCTTCCTACTTGGGAAAAGTAGATCACTGACTCACACTTCCAGATTGAAAATAAGTAAAGTGGAAGTTTAGCTCTGCCTTAAACCCTAGTAAAGTGGGACATCAACTTGCACTGTCATGTTGCCTCAGAGTGAAGGTGTAAGCTCAGCTTCCCATTGGACCTTGCTGAAAACAGGGGTTGTGGCATGGCGAGGTGTGGGGTGGAGAAAGAACTTCAACTCCCCTGGCTTGCACCACTTTGTTCTGCCTTGCTGATGTCTGGTAGGTATGGAGGCTCAGCTCCTGCCTGGGCTTAGCTGACATGGGGATGGAGGAGGGATAGGAATCCCTATTAGCCTCTACTCACACAGTCTTGTTCAGACTTACTGATTCCAGTTGCGGGTGGAGGTTCAGCTTGCTTCTGGGCCCTGCTGATATGAGAGTGGAGGGGGTGAAGTACAGTGGTGACTACCCCACTTCGCATTACCTTATTAAGTCTCTTTGTTGCCCATTGAGACTGTTGAAACTGTGTGGCTTGGGAATTAGAGCACCACTATCTCTGCCAGATGGGAGATGCAAGTTTAGCTCCTTGCCTGACTCTGCAGTTACCACTGGCTGGGGAATGAGAATGCTGCTACCTACTTCTGTCAGGGTTGGGAATAGGGTGGAAAATCAACTGCTGCCCACCCAGCCCTGCTGAAACCACAGGGGAGTAGTATGTGAGTTTTCTGTTGGTGTTTGGCTGGAATACTGTGAGCATTCCAAAAACTTTTCTGTTATTAGGCCATACGTTTTCTGGTCCTTTTGCTAAAAGGAACAGGTGTTTCTTGGATCATTTTTTTGTCTGTGCCTGATGGCAGTTCCAGGTTGGAGGATTCTATAGGACCTTGTCCTTGATATATGGGAGGGAATAAGGAAACCCAGAGAACTAACAACCATGTCATTCCTCAAACCCCAATGTCCCTAAGCAGCCCATCTACTTTTTCCACCTTTCAGAATCTCCCTATGATTGTTTACTGTGCTATATCCAAAGTCTTTTAATAGTAAGATGGAGGACATGGGAGGAATAAGGATACTCCACTTTAGCAGAAACAGAAGTTCCATTCTATATTATTTTAATTAACAAACTTATCTACTGAGTGACTACTGAATGCAAAGCAGCACGCTAGGCGATATGAAGAAATTCAAGAATGCTCAGTCATGTCCAATCCCTCTAAATGTTTACAATATATTTAGCTAGATTGAACATAGTGGCATAAAATGGAATACAAAGTTCATATAAGTATAACTATACGGTGTAAAGTATTAAGGCTATCGAAGTAGAAAGAGTTCAGTGTGGGCTGATGTAGACAGGAGGGAAAGTGCAACTTAAGCTAAGGATCATTGTATTAAAAGCAATTCCATAACACAAAGTTACTGATGTTTTGAAAGGGAATGTTGGTTTGCCACTATCTGTTCATTGTATTCTTTGATTACTTGCTTGTTTGTTGAATGGCAAAAGTGGCAGATGTTGGGAGACCAAAAAAATCTAGGAAAGTGAAATGATTTCATCTTGCACCTTCAGTTTATGCTTTTATTTGGAGGACTTCATATTATATAAAGCATTTTATCTCCATGTAGTGATACCTGCCATTTCCTTGCATAGCCTCCCTACCTACCTTCCTCCTTCTCTTTCTGCCTCCTTTTCTCTTTCCCTTCTTTTCTTTCTCCCTTCTTTCTATATTCATTCAACAAACATTTGCTGAACTTCTTTTTTTGTGCTGGATAATATTGTAGGTACAGTGTATGAGAGCTTTCTTTCTTGGAATTTGTTGACTAGTGGAGAGATTAGCAAAGTACACAATTAGCGACAATACGAAACAATATATATTTAAAATACCATATAAGTGGTATTAAACACATACAGTAGGAATTTGGGGGACAATTATGATTTTCTATTATGCTTTCTGAAAGATCATATATTTTACCCAGAATATATCTCACTTTCCTTTTCTCCCTGCCATCTCTCCTAACCTCTTGGCCCCAAATGTCATATCCATATTTAAATTTGCATTCCAAATGTAGATTAGTAATCAAGCAAGGCTCACAGATTTAACCCCACATTTCAGTAGCCAAGCTAAACATTTTTGGGAACACTAAAGAAGGAGGACCATGGAATACTGAAGGCAAGGTCACTGAAGCTTTTTTCCAAGAAAAGATGGGAGAAATGAAGTGATACATTTTGGCATCATCCCAAATTAATTTAGAATTTCTCATTTTATAGTCCAGTCACTCAAGTATTAAAATATCCTTCTATAAAAATTTGGTATGAAATGTTCCATTCAGCCCAGGAGTGAAATTTTTCCTGTATTTGAGAAAAAGTGAAAAGAAAAACAACAGATATTGAATTATAGGAGTAAGAATTTCAGATGGTTTATTTTCTTTGGAATTCATGTAACTTTAGGACAGATCCATTTATTTAAGTTACATATTACAGATGGATTGTCTGAGATGGGAGTGGAGCAAAATGAAAAAAAGAGAGAGAGAAAGAAGAAAGAGAGAAAGAAAGAAAGAGAGAAAGAGAAAAAGAAAGAGAAAAAGAAAAGAAAGAAAGAAAGAAAGAAAGAAAGAAAGAAAGAAAGAAAGAAAGAAAGAAAGAAAGAAAGAAA